>NW_018404603.1:430544-556531 GCF_002113885.1 Mizuhopecten yessoensis
AATACAGTGAACACCGTAAATCCGACCTTGCCCTCCACGAGGGAGTTCTTTTTGGAAGTTTATTCGAATTTTTCTCTTTGCTCATTTTGTGAAGAATCCAGGCGTGAGTTTATTTGTTGATTGTATGGGAACCTGACAACAGTCGGGAGATTCTATAACAGCCTCGTTATTTGACCTGTCGTCAGAATTAAACTGAGGAACGTAGATGCGAGACGCGTGAAACTGATAGCGTTTGAAGTGAGTGATCTTGCGACGGAGCACAGGTTCGTTACAAATGTCTGAAATGTTTATGTGTGCTGTGACTCATATCAGTAGGTCTGTAACATATGTGTCAGTAGGTCTATTGAATATGTGTATGTCAGACATTTGTAACGAACACCTGTTGACCAGTGCAGTGTAACACACGATATTTCTGATAAATTGCATGAGCGTGCAAATTGTTTCCATTGCCAGCATTGGTGATTTCAACCGATGTGCTTTTTGTACGATATTGCAGACCTTGGTCTTGTTTTCGTTGTAATAAAATTGTTTTTTATTTTATTTTTTATTTTGCAAATAAATTTACAATGACATTGTCAAATCTCACAATGCCCAGCGATATTTCAGTAGCCGTCATGTTTATTCATATTGGATATTGTAGTTCCGGTCAGTGTTGTATTAATACGCTAAGAATTGTGTCTCGTGATGCATGGTAATTAAAGTCCCATCAACGACACAGCTTTCAAAGAGGCTATATAGTGACAATGCCATGCAAATGTAAATATTTTGGTTTAATTTGGTTTAGTATTGTTTAACGTCCTATCAACAGCTATTAGGTCATCTAAGGACGGCCCTCACGTTTACAAGATGCATGCGTGTTGTGTATGTGTGTGCGTTTTTGGAGGCTGCGATATGTCCGAGTTTGTCTCCTTGTGATAGCGCGGCATGTGTATGTGTCGGAGGCTGGTATGTTTGTGTAGTCGCTTCCTTGTGATGGCTCGGATCTGAACAATTATGGGCTTTTTCTCCAGACCGTGGAAAACTTAAGTCCTTAAAATTGAGACTTGCTGCTCTATGCCTGCCGCACAGCTCTATTACATTGCTGGGTGCCTTACGGATAGGGTTGTTGTCACAAAAACATACCGTCTACAGCATACACTGCACACACGGAGACAACTTAAATGGAATAACCTGTTTAACATGATATCCAAAAAAACCGAAACAGGCACATCTTGGATTGATCACATCAATGTTGTCCATACTACATTGTATCTCTTTAATGAATCAACAAACCAAACCGAGCCATTTGCTCTGAAGAGATTCATATGACTACCGATTTGTGTATACAAGTGCCGGAATCAAACCTAGCAGATATAGTGCTTGCACACATAAAAAAACATATGTTTACATTTATGGCCTCACAATATTTTATTATGTATACGAGGTGGTATTATTTAGAGAGTTTGTGGATGACACGCAGGAACAGGCTGCTCCAATCCTTTATGTATCACCAATAACTGTCAAAAAGGTGTGTATAAAACCTGTCAGAAATTCAATTCAACGCGCTGAAATAATTCAACTACATGTTTATAACACTTTCGGTTATTAATTTAACGGATATAATTCAACCGTATGGTGCAACAACTTAAATTATTAATGTGTGTATCAAAAATGCTATTCCTACATGAATGTTTATTAATGCATGGGAATCATTAGCACCTTCACTGCTGAGAAACTGCGTACGTTATACGCGTTTACGTTTTCCCTTTTTATACGAATTGTTTGTTAAGGTTTGGGAATCGGCCTACGAAGCAACTTTCAAATCTCAACTATATTTGCTGTCTTGGAAGGTTGGTTGTACAAGGTTTAGCGTCTTCTGCTACAGCTTATGGTCCAACAGCCACTGTCATTCAAGGACGCCACTCCTTTGTATTGTGTATATGTATCCCACCACATGTTATGCTTGAGGATTTGTTATCACTACTACAGTTATCGAGATGAGGACGTGCCATGGAACAACATGACGTTGGCATTAATAAAACAGAAGCGTGAGGAAGGCCCGGGACATACCAATGTCCTTAAAAATGGTAGTTATTCTATGCTTAACGTTCAGCATGTAGGTCAGTATAATGTGACCGGCGGAATATTGTGCTGGGTGCATTTGGCATGGTATTTCAGTGAGATAGCACTATAAAGTCAGCATCAGATCCGCGCCTTTAACAGGAAGCAACTACAAAACCATAGCAGCCTCCGACAAACATACACAACATACATAGAGGATCGTCCTTAAGTGACATTGACTGTTGATGGGACGTTGTCAATATTGGAGAGAATACACGAATGAACTTCAGTGGATAAACATATAGAACATTATTTAAAGTGATTTCATGAGTCCCTCTGATATTAAAAGAACTTTGAAGATAACGATTGCAACTTATCTTATACCGGAGGGTCTCTTGATACGGCGAATGAATAGTATTACCAGTCCCTGCTTCAACTATGAAAGTATTTGAACTGATGTAGTTGATTATTACTTCATCATAATTATAATGGTACCATTGGGTGATCAGAAAGACAGAGTTAGAAAAACTGTTCTCTTTTTGTAGGGGTTAGGGTTAGTATGATCCAACTTAAAACACCAATCTGGCAGTACGAGTCAAAATTCCTCTGACCTGCCAATCAATAAGGCAAAGGGAAATACACTAAACAGGTTTATTTAACAAGAATTGTAACGGGGACCTCTTACAAAATAAATCATGTTTTGTTGAAACATATTGATTATAGAATATAATTCTTTATCGGGATGTAATTTATTGAAATATTGAATGTTTGAATAATTCGTTATGGTACAGTGATTCTCTGGATCGTTAACGTCAGGTGCAGGGGGGGGGGGGTAATTTTGTTCAGGTTTGTGCGCTTAGTGGCGTGTGTGACCACCGACAGCCCTGATGACTGCATTGCAACACCGATACATAGAGCTAGTGTCAAGTCGCATGATGTAAGGGGTTGTTGTTCCACCCCTCAACCACAGACTTTAGGGGGAGACACCGCAGGTTCCACCCCTCAACCACAGACTTGGAGGGCGACACCGCGGGTTCCACCTCTCAACCACAGACTTGGAGGGCGACACCGCAGGTTCCTCCCTTAACGTCCCTAATGTGCTATATGGTATTAAATCCAATTTTGAAGGCCAATCCAAACCATGAACATTGTTTAGTTAAAGGAAGGTTCTGGCCACACGACTCGTATGGGGTCCAACCTAGGTCCTCAAATTTCATCGCAATGTCGCTGTAACGGGATGAGCGAATTGCTGATTAAGATAAGAACAAGAAAAACAATTTGAATTACACTATATACAACTTGATATAAAAACATATAAAACCATAGTTTACATAAACATAGCACTCTCTTTCTCAATTTCACACTTTTAGCAAATACATAATATTGCACAAGTGAGAGTGGGCTGTATTCCACTGTTATATTGCAATGACCAACATGAATAATTACAGACTAGGCAGTATGCTACTCGGTGTAGTAAAGTATTGCACGGCTATAATCGAGTAGGCTATAATCTACCCCGATCAGCACACAACGTCACAACAGTGTTTACGTTACAAGTTCCAATCCACTATACACAAAGCCATCAGACACCATCAACAGAGTCTGTTTATGTCACATATGTCCACTGTATCCACCACTAAGGACTTTCCTCTATCACCGGATGTTCCACAATCATCGACCACCATCCGTCCGTGAGAGACGTCCATCATCAGACGTGCTCCGGTCATGAACACAGGAACGACGTCCGTCCGTGAGAGGGGTCAAGGGTATTACCACCATCAATTAGGAAGGCGTTTATCTTCATATCAGGATTTAACTACAGATATTCAGCTATGTATTAAATGATAAAATATACCGGTACCGTACAATATCAACAGGAATGTTACTAAGGTCAACATCACAATTATTTACTGTAATTATAGAGATAATTGAATGACAGTTACCTAATATACAGCTATAAAACGACTGTTAATCTATAAAGACTGTACAGTGATAATAATGACATGTTCCCACTAGCTGTATTTAAATGTTAATGCATGGCGCACGACACCTTAATGGTTCACTGAATAGTAGTCGAACGAAACCACAATATCACATTAACGTATATACAGCCTAATCCTTACTTTATAATACATGACTTATATATGACAAATTTATGTGGAGCAGGTACAAATACCTAACGCTCTACATAAATGCATTGTATAAGGTACAATATAAACAATGATACCGCGCACCTGTGTGCGGGTATACACATCACACGGCGTCACCTACATATAAAGGTAAACACATCGCTGTTTTTCTACACAGCATTACATAGAGTCATACTAACAAATCGGCAGTATGTTTCAGTAAGGTAGCACGATCAAGTCAGCATCAGATCCGCGCTGTCACAAGGAGACAAACACAAACATATAGCAGCATCCCAAAACACACACGCATGCATTTTGCACACATGGAAGTCCGTCCTTAAATGACCACGGCTGTTGATAGGACGTTAAACAATACTAAACCAAACCAAATTCCCCACATGACGTCTACTTTTGGACGAAAATCAAAGGTCAGTTTGTAGCAAGGGGAAACAACGCTGTTTACGCACGCATTTGTTACCATTAAAGATCTTCGCAGGCGCCCAGAAGCTACGCACTTATAAGTATTCAAACGATAATTAAAGTTTCGTATTTTTTAATAATTTTCAGTGCTCATGATTTTAATATGTATTGGAATATTTGTTTTTCTATGTGATTAAACATTTGTAAAGTTATACATTACAGGTTAAATAATATCATCTTCATTATTTTCAAATGATTTGATTAAGAAAGCTTGCTAGACATCTATAGTAGAGGCACCTTATGTTTGAACCCTATGCAGGATTTGATTATACTAACAGGTGAACCAGTTGTTGCTATAACCCTAAGTACTGAACGATAAGCAGGGAATAACAGCTTTTTATGTATAAGGGGCAACATCCAGTGCCTTCCTCACCTAGGCGACAGTTCAACATTTAAGCCAAAATTGAGGTTGGGCCAAGCAAGGCTCTAGGAAATATAAACATAACCACTGATTAAGCAATGTTCAATGCCATTGGTATAAATGGACATGTACGTATTTCATGCTTTTACTTTATTTACGTATCATTGCACCTTTACAATTTGGAGATAATAGATACTTGCTTAAAATGAATAACCTTGCTAATAATACAGCTGGAAAGTGATACATATACAATGCATCCCTTATGCATATGTTGTATAATCACACATTGTACAAAATATTTAAACTGCTCTAGGTCTATTCTTTGATGTACAATTTTGAAATTGATTTCTCCAGCCATGGGGAACCATTTCATATTTTTGACAATTATTCTGCTTCAAATACGCAATGTTGATAATTTTGAATGGGTTACATTAATACCCAATACCGCATTTTTTAATAAATCTGAAGGGGCGGAACAACACAAGCCTGTCCCTTTCCAAATGCATATGGTTCTTGCATTAACCCGTAACATTGTATGATGTCCGAAGTCTTTAAAATGTAAGTTATTTTTCCCTGCTTAATGTTAAGCCTCAAGCGTAGTCGAAACACAATGTTAAGCTTCAAGCGTAGTCGCAACATTTGGAGTACTCATTGCCAGTATAATGAGACGGTAGCTTTATGAAAGTCGGCATCAGATTCATGCTCTCGCAAGGAAGCATTTATTCTGCCTCCAGCCAACATACAGGCATACATTACAGACATAAAGGTACGTCCTTAAATGACCTTAACGTGGCTGTTAAAATGATGTTGAACGTAATGAAACCAAAACCAACCACATCTTAATAATTGGCATTCATGTAGCATTGAAATATGTCATTATGCGGAAACCGTTGACTAATAATATTGGCGTGTGCTAATTAATTATGCGCAGATTTCCAACTTCGACCTTGTCTTTGTGTAATTTAAATATTTAGTTTAGCAAAGCTCAGGTGACCTAAAAACAGCTATTGTGCGGAAAGTTGCAGCCAATTACCCGCAATAAACCAATATGATCACTAAGTTTGCTCAACTCCGAAATTTATATAGATGCTTCCAAAATTGCATCGAAATCAAGTTATATCTTACGGGAACTTGAGTGTTGATGCTGAACAATCAGAACGCAAAATGCTAATTAATATGCTCTAATTTCATTTGTCAACACAGCGTCAGTCATGGTTTATTTTATATGCTCTGGGGCGCATAATAATCAGTCTAGAATTTAATTAATTATAATCGTACTTGCATGTGAACTCTTCTTAATGAGATGCTTTATTCACGTAACGAACGAGGAGTTATGTAATCACAAAAATATACGTGTGTTTAGCATACAAATTACGAGTTCACATTTAAGTAGGTTAAGTGATGGCATATTTTCTATGAGTGTAAGTTTATAGAAACAGAAGCTTGCGATGTGCTTTGGGTGAGACATTTACTTGCTTTTAAATTACTCAGCTGGCAAAAGCCTTCCCTTACGCATATTTAAATAAAAGCCATGCCAAAAAATCAGTTTATTGGATCAACTATGAAGTATTTTGTTGTAAAGAAAAAGTCGATTCCGATTTCAATTCACTTAATTGAACAAGGTCGCCCACAAAGGTTGCCTTCTATTTAAAGTACAGGTGGCATCTCCGAAATTAATATGATCACGTTTTTGTTGTTTTTTTTTACTTTAGGGACATTGAAAATAATTGATCCAACCACTCTGGGCCGGTGTATGTTATTTTCTCTTCCTCCGTCTTCTTTTGCTATTAGTGTCGTTATTGGCTTTGACTTTAAGTTTTATATGGTCAACCCCTGATGTCATTTAATGATCTGTATACTTTATGAACGATTTGTACATGTGTGCTAGAGACATGGCATGCTTTTTTTTATAAATGCATCCGATCTAATAAGATTATATAATGCTACACTCGTCATCCCTGAATATAGGAATACCCTTGGTCTCTCTACTTTTGAACTATCTTGTGATTCCTTGTGCCTTGCTTGGCAATACCTCACGTTTGGATTTAATGCTGAGCGTTCGCCCATGTGAGGAAGGTAATGGGTTCTGTCCCCAGGCCGGGACATACCGAAGTCCTTGGGTTCTGTCCCCAGGCCGGGACATACCGAATTCCTTCAACGAGGTACTTGTTATTCCCTGTTGAATGTTCAGCATTAAGGGCAAAGGCAACATTATGTTGTCAGTATGCTGTGCTGGGTGCCGTCGGCCTGGTAATTTAGTGAGATAGAACTATAAGGACGGAATCAGACCCGCGCTATCACAAGGAGGCAGGTACACCAACTTAGCCTGTCTCCAGCAAATATGCACGCTTCCACAACATACACGGAGTCACGTCCTTAAATGACATAGTGCTACGTTACTTAAATGCCATACCAAAAGCATCCAGCATAGCATTTGGCGTGTTGCCTATGCCCGTCCCGTCTAGAGTAAATGTATACGCTTAGCAACCTTATTCTTTAAGAATTTGGTCAAACTAAATACAGAGGTCAAGTATGAGTATACATCGGAAATCGTTGTGTTTCAGGGCTCCAAGGTCAAGAGCGATTCCTTCATAAGGGGCATTCATGGCTTACAGATATTTACCAGTCTTTATTCAATCCATGTGCAGCTAGTACAGCTGAGATGGAGCTATACCACTTGGTCAAATCATTCTAACGAATAGAGATGCCAAGGATGCAACACCACTCGGAAGAAAAAATAAATAAGAGTGAAAAGAAAGGGCAGATAGGTTTCACCAGTCACGTTCGCTTTTGAGAAAGCATACACATAGACCTATTTAATTCAACATGTTAATTATCATGTTAATATATTCTATCTGTGACGACGCCCGGCTCTGTATAGTTACAAATATCGTACAGAACCATTCGGCTGAACAACAGGTGTAGCCATGGAGAGATTAGCGTCTGCTATTGTGTTCGTTTGTTTAATATCACCCTGTTCATTTCTAGTATTGGATGGCGCTAATTTACAAGGTATGTTAAAATTTGTATACGGTCGTATTCACAGCAGGTTATAATATTGTTTAATCCTGATGTGGTACTTACAATTACAGATAAGATCGAACCATCGCTCAGTGTAGGTATATGTGATCTTTTTTCTTTAATATCACGTCCTAATGTCAAATTCATTTTTTTCTAAATAAAACATATCCTTAATACTGCAGCTATTTCACGTAACACTTGTTCAGTTAATTACTCTGAAGCCAAGAATCAGTAAATTCATATCAGGCCAGACAACAATAACAAAGAGACACTCTGAAAGTAATATTTGCGTACATTTTACATTTTAATGCGGATGTTAAGCAGGGAAATGCAACTGCTAATATGAAGAAATAGGGTTTGAATGTTTATATCCTATTTAGTGCTTCTGTCACTTAAGAATGTACCTCTATCTGTGTAATGTATGCGTGTTTGTGTGTATGTAAGCTTGAAGCAGTCGGGGTGTTACGTTTTTCTACATTGTAGCTTCCGAAAAAGCTATAACTGACATTTCTTTCTTTATTTCAGTCCTCAACAATAATGTAAGAACGGCCCTTTTACGGAAAATATCAGATGCTTTCGAATCTGCGAATACCCAGATGAGTTCTACAACTTCACTAACACAGGGATGTCAATCGCAGCTTTCTGGAATATTTGATGCATGTGCAGCCTGCGTCAACGATGCATGCGATCAAAAGTAAGCATAGTCCTGCATAACAATTAAGACCTTCTATTAAAAAAGTTTATAAGAACAAAAAGAGAAAAACCCAATATAAAATTGCCAAACCCGGCAATAGTTGAGTTACTGGACATATTTGAATCTCTTTTCGAAACAATAAATAGCTATATAATTCTACACTACCTAGCGTGTTCAAAATGATTCAACTAATCATACCCACTTTTACTTTTTGATTTGACGTTTCATTTTTACCGTTTCACTTCCATTTATGTCATTCCCTTTAAAATGTTTTATCTGTCTATTATTGGGCTTGATGACCTCTTCAGTATTGATGAGCCGTTAAAGATCTAATAATGATAATTATTCATTGCTCTAAGCATTAAGTTTTAAGAGAAAAGAAACGTGTTTTGCTGTGACATTTTACAGTAATGATATTGTAAAAGAAGCACCAGTTAATTCTTTAATTCAATTCCAGTTTTCAACACTGTCACGAGAGAAGACCTGTAACCATTTGTGATGTTACCGGTGCAAATAACAAGGTATGTCGGGGAATCATGAACAGTGAAAATCTTGTGCTGGATGCGATGTGGGACATTGACGGTAAGATGCGTAAGGTGATGCGCAGAATGGTGCAAGACCAAGAAGCCAATGTCGTAACATTCCTCACGACCATCAAATCCTTTACGGACAGAACACTTACATCTGCAGAATCTATACCTATTCGAAAATCCTTGACAACGCTTATAACATATTACGAAACAGTAAAAGCTTCTGTTGATGGAGGCATACATCATAATACTGCACTGCAGAACAGTATGAGCAGCATGAGTAAGGTGATGAAGGAAGGAATGGCCTCTGTAGGCGTCCAGATGAGCACAAGAACCGGCAACTTTATGACGGAGTTGGCATTTAATCTCGCCCGGATGCTAGGTTGGTTGTTAACAAATGCTGCTACTTAATATCGGTTCCTGTAGATTGAACTGGTAAAATAATATAGAATGAGTTGATCAAATGACAGTCTTTTAATATGGCTTCATTTCATTCGGTTAGCATAATATTGAAAATATCTAAGGTCATCCAATGACAATCTATGCAAAAACTATTCTTGGGAAACATAATCATTCTTTAACCTTGACCTTTTAATGTTAACTGTCAACTCTCAGTTTTGTGACAAAAGGCGACATTATACAATAATAATATCGCGACATTACACAATGGGATAACATTTTATGTTTAGTAACAAGCAAGGGTAACATGTTGATAACACTTACAACATGCACACGACACACTAATAACAGGCAAACAACAGAGCAATCTCAAGTTTACTTGATGTTTTCAGCTACAAACAACCCGAGTTTTGGAAGACGTAAAAGGCAAGCCGTAAGCTGTTCAAAAATACAGAGTTTTCCTGCTCATTGTTTTGCGGCATATGCGACACAATGCTCGTGCACTGGACAGTCGGCTTCAGTGATATCGGAAGGTATGTTATCTAATGTCACTATTGCTGGTCGTGTTTTTGCCAATCATGAACATTATCCACAATAGCGTCAACATTCAATGTCAATATCAAGTAATAAAATAGATTAGCATTTACATGTAGTAAAACTAAGCATTAGGGGGAAATCAGAGGAAATCAGATGCTTAATTGACATTAGCTGTTGCAAAGACGTAAATTTTCAAACAAGCTCTACAGTTATGGTCATATGAATACGGCTGCCAGGGGAAACTTCATCCTTTTGTGTTTTGTTGTTATAAACATGTTTATGCCTACAGCACAGATGAATTCGGGTTAACAATGGTGCACCACTTGAATTTGTACACTTTTACGTTAATTGTAAAATATAATGACACTGTGTATTCTTTTCTTGTTGTAGTTTGTAGTGCGAATCTTCAGAAGTCCATAGCAGGTATTGCAAAACCCATCCAAGCAGCAAACGAAATATTTGATAAAGTTTGCATTCAACGAAATTTCATTGAAAAGGTAAGATTGATATCTGAACATAAAGATATACCCAGGTGATTTTTTTTAAGTTTGGTTAGGTTGGGTTTAATTTAATTTTACGTCCTATTAACAGCTTAGGTCATTTAAGGACGTGCCTCCATGTGTGAAGTGTATGCGTGCTTGCCTGTGTGTATGCAGAAGACAGGGTATCTAGGTGTGATTGTCTCCTTGTGACAGCGCGAATCTGATACTGACTTTATAGTGCTATCTCACTGAAATACCATGATGAAGGCACTCGGTTTTTAAAAATAGACACAAAGAGCGCTAAAAGCTTTAACAGCAAAAAAGGAAAAGAATAAATCCACCGATCTATTGAGATAAGCTTCAAATTAACAAAATATTTAAGTTGTGGCGTGAAAAGGGTACTTAAAATACGCCCGGCATTGATGATATGAAGTACTAGGTTCTAAACGAGTTGCATAGAAATTTCGTGTTTTTATATGCCAAATGACGTCGTACGGTGTCATCAAATTGTACTAAAACAATATCCAGTGACTGACACTATTGAGTCATTTTTAAAAATTTTGAAACCAAAAGGTCATAACATTGATGTTTTAAATTTTTTGACCGAGAAGTCACAACATGGATACAGAAGATATATACAAGCAAAAGAAAGAATGTGTCATTAAGGCAAATAGCGGTACAAAAACATGTTAAAAAAGGTTAAAAACTTGGGTAAAAATAGCATATGCTAGCATAATGGGAAATGTCGTGATTCCGTTTCTCTGGTGAGAATGTTTCTCGTCATTGCATTATGAATACTGCTGAATAAACTATATTAATGAAGATATTATTCCTTTATTTAACAGGTTACCTACGGTAATAATGGTGTGAACAGGCAGAACCTTGGATACAGTAACGTAAAGTACAACGCCGTTATTCGTGGCGTTTCTTTTGAATTTACTCCAAAGTATCGACTTCAGATCATGGATCTTCAACAGACCGCATCGAAAATGGCTACAGATATTTGGAATGAATGGGTGAGACGGACCCACCTGATGTAACACTGTTACAATGGGATTGTAAAATCTATGTAGTAAATCATTATACTACTGCATTCGGTTTCATGTTTTTTCTTATTATAAGTAGTACATGCTTAACAGCCCATCAACACAGGAGAGGTCATTCAGGCCAACAAATGGTCGACAAAAACAAATTTAAAGATAAAAGACAAACGTCAGTTGAATATTGAAAAAAAGGTTTACATTGAGGCACGTCCTTAAATGACCTTAGCTGTTAATAGGACGTGAAACAATATTAAATAAAACTTTGGTGACTCATATTGTATTAAAAATAAAACAACTTTCAGAAAGATTTAAATTCTACGGACAACTATTTTTCCAAAATGAGATTTAAGACACGTAACATTGTTAGGTTGTTTGGCTTTACTGAACATAATAATTATTAAAATATTCTTAACGGGCCTGAATCGCTCACCTGGTATTTATCTCACACTTAAAAGTGGACTAAAATACAGCTACAGGCAGAATATCAGTGTTTGATTCATAAGAACCTATTAAAATATTTAAACATATGACCTTGAATGTCGATCAAGGACTTTAGATTGAACAGAGTTTATAGTCTTCCAACCCATCATGATTATGGGAACAAATCAGTACCCTGGACCTTTTGTTTATACAGAACAAGTCATTTAAACTTTAAACATATATTGACCACTCTAACCTTGAATATGGGCGAAGGTCATTCATTTCGACACATTTGGTAGCCCTTCATCCCAGTATGCAACAGGCACAACTTCAGTACCCTTGGCCTTTTGGTTACTGAGAAGAAGTCGTTTGAAGATTTTCAGACATTTGACCCCTATGACTTTGAAAGTGGGTCAATGTCATTCATTTGAACAAACTTCCTAGCCCTTTATTCCAGCTTGCTATACGCCCAATATCTGTACCTGGGGAATTTTGGTTTTTGAAAAGTCGTTTGAAGATTTTAACACATTTGACCCCTATGACATTGAAAGTGGGTAAAGGTCATTCATTTGAACAAACTTGGTAGCACTTCAATCCGGCGATTTACATGCCCAATATCATCATCCTAGGCCTTTTGGTTATTGAGAAGTCGTCTGGAGATTTTAAAATATTTGACCCCATGTGACCTTGAAAGTAGGTCAAGGTCATTCATTTGAACAAACTAGATAGCCATTCAATCCAGCATTTTACAAGCCCAATATCACAACCCTAGGCCTTTTGGTTATTGAGAAAAAGTCGTTTAAAGATGTGAAGGCATTTGACCCCTGTGACCTTGAAGGTGGGTATTGGGCATTTATTTGAACACACTTGGTAGCTCTTAACCATTCATGCAACAGGTCTAATTTCAGTACCCTGTGCCTTTGTCTTTTGATTATTGAGAAAAAGTCGTTTGAAGACTCTTAGACATCTGACCCTTATGACCTTGAAATTGGGTAAAGGTCAATTATTTGTACAACCCTGATAGTCCTTCATCCCAGAATGCAAACGGCCCAATTTCAGTACCCTATGCCTTTTGGTTATTGAGAAGAAGTCGTTTGAAGATTTTTAAGACATTTAACCCATGTGACCTTGAAAGTGGGTCAAGGTCATTCATTTGAACAAACTAAGTAGCACTTCATCCATGCATATTACTTGCCCAATATCAGTACCCTGGGTATTTTTTGTTATTGAGAAGAAGACGTTTGAAGATTTAAGACATTTTAACCCTGTGACCTTGAAAGTAAGTCAAGGTCATTCATTTGAACAAACTTGGTAGCCCTTCTTCCATTCATTCAACACGCCTCGTTTCAGTACCCTGGGCCTTTGACCTTTGATTATTGAGAGGAAGTCGTTTGAAGACTCTAGGAATTCTGATCCCTATGACCTTGAAAGTGGGTAAAGGTAATTCATTTGAACAAACTTGGTAGCCCTTTAATCCGGCATTTTACAGGACCAATGGCACCACCTTAGGCCTATTGGTTACTGAGACGTCATTGTTTGGAGATTTTAACATATTTGACCCCTGTGACCTTGAAAGTTTGTCAAGGTAACTGTTTTAAACAAACTTGGTAGCCCGTAATCCCGCCCAATTTCAGTACCCTAGGCCTTTTGGTTATTGAAAAGAAGTCGTTTGAAGATTTTAAAACATTTGACTCATGTGACTTTAAAAGTTGGTCAATGTCATTCATTTGAATAAACTTTGTAGCCCTTTATTCCACCTTGCTACACGCCCATTATCAGTAACTGGGGAATTTTGGTTTCGGAGAAGTCGTTTGAAGATTTTAACACATTTGACCCCTATGACCTTGAAAGTTGGTAAAAGTCATTCATTTAAACAAATTTGGTAGCCCTTCATACTAGCATGCTACATACCTAATATCAGTACACTTGGCCTTTTGGTTAATGAGAAAAAGTCGTTTGGATATTTTAACATATTTGACCCATGTGACCTTAATAGTTGTTTAAGGTAATTCTTTTGAACACATTTTGTAGCCCGTCCTGCCAGTATGCAACATGCACACTTTCAGTACCCTGGACCATTTTGGTTATTGAGAAGAAGTCGTTAGAAGATTTTAAGACATTTGACCCCTGTGACCTTGAAAGTCGGTCAAGGTAATTCATTTGAACAAACCTGGTAGCCCTTCATCCATTCAAGCAACAGGCCTAATATCAGTACCCTTGGCCTTTTTTGTTATTGAGAAGAAAACGTTTGAAGATCTTAAGACATTTTAACCCTGTGACTTTGAAAGTAGGTCAAGGTCATTCATTTGAAAAACTTCATCCATTCATTCAACACGCCTAATTTCGGTACCCTGGGCCTTTGCCTTTTGATTATCGAGATGAAGTCGTTTGAAGATTCTAAGACATCTGATCCCTATGACCTTGAAAGTGGGTAAAGGTCATTCATTTGAACAAACTTTGTATCACTTCATCCATGCATGCTACATGCCCAATATCAGTACCCTGGGCCTTTTGGGTATTGAGAAGACGTTTGAAATTTTAAGACATTTTAACCATGTGACCTTGAAAGTAGGTCAAGGTCATTCATTTGAACAAACATGATAGCCCTTCAATCCGGCATTTTACAGCCCCATTATCAGTACCCTGGGACTTTTGGTTATTGAGAAGAAGACGTTTGAAGATTTTAAGACATTTTAACCCTGTGACCTTGATAGTAGATCAAGGTCATTCATTTGAACAAACTAGATAGCCAGTTAATTCGGCATTTTACAAGCCCAATATCATCACCCTAGGCCTTTTGGTTATTGAGATGAAATCGTTTGAAGATTTTAAGGCATTTGACCCCTGTGACCTTGAAGGTGGGCAAAGGTCATTTATTTGAACAAACTTGGTAGCCCTTCATCCATTCATGCAACAGGCCTAATTTCAGTACCCTGGGTCTTTTGATTAACGTTCATTGATTTAGGAGTCCTGCTGGGTGTCTTCGGCAGTATCTTTCAGTGAGGTAGCACTATAATGTCATTAATATTTCCGCGCTATGAGACAAACCCGAACATGTTGCAGCCTCCCAAAACACACACGCATGAATCTTGCAAACAGAGGAGGCCGTCCTTATATGACCATAGCTGTTGATAGGATGTTGAAGATACTAAATTAAACAAAACCAGTTCTGCAGGGAGTACTTCATTAGTCGCCACTTACGACACCTCCTGCAGTGTGGAACAGCAGGTGTATTCTTTTCTGGATCCCCCACCTGCAGAGGAATTATAACCGGAATCTACTTGACAAAATGAGAGCGACCAAAATTAATAAGCTGAACCCATGGCAACATTTATGATCCCTGAGTTTACTCCCTACATGCAAATTATTTCAACCTCTGATTTCCTAGCGCCTTGCAATGCAATACCTCACCTTTGGCGTTAGTGTTGAACTTTGAAAAAGAGGAAAGACATTGGATTTGTTCTCAGTCTTTGACAAGCAAAAGTCCTTAAAATGGTGGTTAAAAGTTAAGCTTTTATGTTTTATGGTAATTGTACGGAATCGGTTGACCGATTTTTGATTTAATGTGACCGGGCGAAAAATTATGTTTGGTGTTTTGGCATGGTATTTTAGTAAGGTAGCACTATTGAGTCAGTATTAAATATCTACTTCGCAAGGGGCAAATACATCAGCATACCACTTCCAACACAATGAATTTAAATGACCTAAGAAGTTTATAGGATGCTAAACCCAAAGAAAGTATCGAAGGACGTTGACACGAGTTCATAGGCCAATCATAGCCCAATTTAAAGTGCTGTCTAACTATCATTGGCCTTAATATAGATTCCAAGGAAGATATCGTCGAAAAGAAAAAGTAGGTAGAAGAAAAGATAGATGTCCCACTTATTAAATATGACCAAACCTTAGCTGTAAATAGGACGTTAAACAAAAGGTACCAGTGCTCAGTGTTGTAATTGTGTTGTACCACATCGTAGAATTGAATGATGTTTAGCGAACACGTTATTTAGCAATGACATGTTGTTGTTTTTTATAGATAAAATAAGACACAAATTAATCTTTGAAATGCGGCATATAATGCTAAACGATCATTTTGCGGTTTATAACCTGTCAGAAAAGTTCCAGTTGCACAAGTGAGGTCAGTAACTGTTGCAACTCATAAACATACATTAGTCATATTCATTTCATATCATTGTGATGAATACATAAATTACGTTTTGTAACAGTTACGTAAGTGTTCTTATTGTATATTTTATACACGACGACAGCCAATTAGGCAGGCATGGATGACCATGTGATTTAAATACAATCTAGAAAGCCAACTGACATAGCGTTATATTACAGTTTCATTGGCATACACCATGACGTCGCGATCCAAGCTTAGCCTCCAAGTAGGATGGGCAATCACATTTTTATTCTGTCTATCTTTTGCTACATCAGCACAGCTGCCCAACGCAAATATTCAAGGTAAGCGTATCCATTACTACTTCATAGATGACTTCACAAATAAACATTCTTAAAAGTACTGTCGTCAATTTTGGCAAGTCCCTCTTATAAGTCAAAGTAAATATCACTTGCATAGCTTCTAGCGGAAACTTACTTCTACTTCAGCACAAGCCATTGCTGTTTTCATATTTGTTTCTCGGTTTCGTTTCGTTTACTTCAGATATCGTTTAGCCCTGCATGATATGTTGTGTTGCATGGTTGTAATAAATACATGTCTATCACACAAATTCGAAAGAATCCAATTTAATTACTTATTAAACCTGTAGTAAAGTATGGGGAGTATGACGAATGTAGCGGTCGTTTCCTGTTTATTCGTAAGTCCACGTCTATGAACACTTTTGTCGTGGCAATAAGACATCGGCGCTTGATTACGGCTGAAAAGAATTCAATAAAATCAAAACATTTATGCATTCTTTTACGTTTGACTTTCCTATAAACACAAGTGTAAAATAATCGTTGTTTACAGTGCTCGTTTATTTACTAGCGCCATTTGTGAAATATTGGTTACGAAGACAGAAGGTATAGATGACGTCGCCTGAATCCGTGGGACATGTTAATACGCATATGGAGGCCCTTCAGATACAAATCTTTACGTATTAAGGATGTCACTTGAAGCAAATTGTCTCCAACATTCAAAATATGATTAAAAAGTCATAGTTTATCGGCCAAATTTTCAAATAACATTTATTGTTTGTGTTTTAAAAAGAAAGATTGTATATTAATTAAATATGTTGAAAAGGTATTCTGGCCATCTTCAAACAAAACAAATAGAAACAATTTAGGATGAAAGGTTACTCTCTGAAGACAGGTTGCATATTCAGAAGCAGTAATGACTACCTCTGCTCTGGTGTAAGCATATCCAATGTTGGATATATACTTTATTTGTTCAACTAGGCACACTTTTTCAACAGTGAACACTGATCCAGGGCCTGATCTTGTGGTGTATCTTAAGTTCGTTCTGGTTTATGATAAATTTTAGCAGCGTTGTAAACAGAGAGATGATGCGTTTTAAATAGGGGGGGGGGGGGGGGGGGGGGGCGGTCCTGTTGCGTCGTGTCCCGTCCCATCCATGAGCGGGGACATTTATGTCTTACAGAAATTTTCTATTTTACATCAATGGAAGCATAAGTTTGTTTGCTAAGTAAGTAGTTCCTGTATTCATACCGTTTGGCAATAGAGCAACTTCAGTAAGCAGAATTAATATAAACACGAAATATATTTGTCTTCCGTAAAGGTTTTTGTTTTGAGCAGTTTTTATGACATTAATACGATTTATTTTCAACAGTTGTTTACGATATCTTTTAAAAGAAATTCGTTGTCATTGATGTTTCATTTTAAAATTATTCTAAATCTTTAAACCTTTTAGTACGTTTGATATTCTTTTCTGTGATCCTATATTTAAAGGGTTGTTTCCTACTAAATGATTTATTTATCAAAAGGCAATGAAGCAACACAAAATTAAAAATAAATAGTTAAAGGTAGTCATTTATTCTTTATTTTTCCGGTATATTTCTAGGTGTTTATGAAAATGATTTGTTTATTCTCAATATTCTCCTTGTTTTGTTTTCAAATATGAATATTTCAGTTTTAAACAAGCTGATTAGAGAAAAGCTACTAATGAAGGTGATACCCGAATTGCAGACTTCCTGGGACGCGATCCAGACTCTACAACTGTCGTCACAGAACTGTAAGGGGCGGATAACAACTTATCAAGCATGCGCAGATTGCACCAATAACAACTGCATCAATCGGTAAGACTATGCAGCTGAAGTACACTGGTGGTATCAGAAGCATTCATCACGAGTCGTAAGAGTTACTACAAAGTTCCTTTTGCATTGATGGAAGAACATCCAATAAAACTAAAACCTTATGTCAATTGAATGATTTATTGTAAACTGGCCGAGACACATGCCGTGTATGGAATATTAAAATATCGGCAAATCTTGATCATCTATCAAAGACTCTTACCCCATTTTCCCCTATTGAGCTCAATGGCATCCAAGCGATAAAAGGGATCCGTCTGCTTTAAAGAAAATGAAAATGATTTTGTCCCTGTAATACTTGATTCAAATTAATGTTTATTGGACATTAAATGTCAACCAATTCCAGACTAGTGTTTACTACATTACAATTTCAAACTATATGTAAAATAAGTTGAATTTCATTTTAAGAGTACATATTTAAGATTTGCAAAATACTTGTTGCACAAAATACCTATAAGGAATCCGCCCTTGTTGATAATTTTGATGGTATGAAAAATAAATACTTAACAGCCCCAGTCATATGACACTGATGCCTGGGGAGATTCTGGCGTAAAAGAGTAGGTGTACAGCTGTTTAGCCCCTTAACATAACGGTGAAAAGTTTGATGTAATGATAAGTGTTTAAGGTGTGGCATTGTTGTCTCTACACAAACACGCAATGAAACTGTTTTCATAAGGTCTTGGCTGTTGCAAACACGTTAATTACCAAACAAACCCTTTAATCTTGACTATTGCAAACCAAAATACTGCCTTTAATATGCCAATTTTAAAATGCTTGTTTTTGTGTTTACCTCCTCGCAGCAATCGGTGTTTTACAAACAAGATTGCAAGTCCGTATATGAACTTACCTGGCAACAGGACGGTACACCATATCAAACAAAACCAATCATTTGGTTAACGGCCTTGTCATAGTTAAGGTTGTTCGAGGACTTTCCTCTATGTTAGTAATGCATATGTTTGTGCGGTAGTTAGTATTTGTACTCCAATTTCGACTAATGTAATGATTTCGTTTCTTTTATACAGTCTTACGAGTCATTTTTTGACATTTTTCTCTCAGATACACTGAATGCAAGATTGGGTCGAAGAAAAGACTTGGTTTGTGTGACATCGTGGGATTTGACCAGAAAGATATCTGTGCGCTGACCGTTAACTCTGAAAAGTTCATGTTAAATGTTGTCACAAATATAAAAGACAGGTTAAGCGCAAACTTACGATATGCCATGTACGACATGGGCTCTTCAATTCAACAGTTCATTGTGCTTTTGGGTAATTATGTCAACAGTTGGTCATCAAGCACTGCTTTTAAGCTCCAAAACGGTATTAAACAGATTCAAACCCGTTATACAATCGAAAATGATCGCTTGATGGCAGACATCAGTTACATTTCTCCCGAGGAAGTGATTTTAAGGGACATGTCATCAGCAATGAATATTGGGATGGAGAAGCTTGGGGCCAGTATTCCTAACAGGGGATCTTTTTCATACGATCTGTCAAGAACCCTTGCTGATTTACTGAGTAAGTAAACCGGATCTAACGTTGATCAGCTACAATATTGATAGTTGATCCTTCTTATTAATGATCATGTTATA
The DNA here is from genome assembly GCF_002113885.1 of Mizuhopecten yessoensis. NCBI lineage: Eukaryota > Metazoa > Mollusca > Bivalvia > Pectinida > Pectinidae > Mizuhopecten > Mizuhopecten yessoensis. The sequence continues at coordinate 450,535 of NW_018404603.1, forward strand.
TATATATCAATTAAGATACCTTCAAATGCCAATTCACACATTTAAACTGTCAACGGATAGCCTGTCATTGCGTTTGCTCTTTATGGTAAATGTTTAACAACTTATATTTTAAACGACTTAAATATATTTAGGCCTTGGGACAAATCTTTCACACGGTGGCAAACGTTCAGATATTCAGCAAAACACGAGTTAATGCCAGAGAGGCGTTGCAATACATAAATATCAAAACTCGGATAGCAATACCATATACAACAGGTTATATCTACGGGCTTTAATTTTCATCAATTTGACCAGAAACTGCGAAATAGATTGACACGGATAATGATATCGCAAATGTAGACACGTGGAGGAAGTAAAGAATCGCGTATACTGTCTCCAATATTAACACATCCCCGTTCGATCGAATTGTTCCCACAATAGAGAAAGGGAAATAACTCCAGTTGACTTTCGTATAAAGGACAAGTATTTACTATTCTGTTATTGATTTTGTTATCATGTTCACGGTCATCATACCGAGTAACGAGTTAACGGTTTACAACCCTATTTTAAAGTGTATGTTTACCTGTATTTTACCATATTAATATCGGCATGTTGTTTTAATTTTGAGGTGTGCATTTTCATCTTGGGAGGAAGAAAAGGGCAGTAGCGTGCAACGCACTTTCAACAGGCTTAGCATCATGTCTGTCCTTTCGCGACAAGTGTCAAGCCTGCAGGTCATCGCCAAAGTCAAAGCCAATTACTGCAGGTATGTATTATACCGTTTGGCACACTAGTTTAAATTGATAGTTGGTGACTGACTTATTCGTTTGACCAACCAAACGTAAAATTGTTTAAAATAATTGTTATGTTCAGCTATGATGTTTATTGCGTTTAAATATCAGGAAAGCTTTAGGATGCATTTCTGAATAGGATACAACACAGTACAATGTATATACATAGCTTTTTATTTTGTTATCCGTGAAAAGGAATCATTTGTAATGTCGTCCGTGGTCGGTATCATTTCTCGGAAGGCAACAGAATGGAACCAATATTGATAATTGTTTCTTTCTTATTTGTAATATTAAATAACACTGGTACCGAATGTAGATGGTCGGCAGACAGGATAAATATTCGTGATTTCTCAAACCATGCTGTTTTTGCAAATATTTTGGTTTGCCTCGGATTTGATTATACCCGCACCTCGAATATTTGTACAATCCATGCAATTCAGAATAGTGAAACCAAATCATGTCTCGCAAATAATTTTTTTTAAAATCAGAATTGGTTCAGTATTCCCATTCTTTGTTGTCAACTTTTGAATCATGATTGTGACCTGTAGATTTGAGACCTTTTCATAATAATCTAATTTCATTTTCATCGCCTGTTCTGCATGAGAATGTTTTTACTTTTGGGTCTGTTTTCTGTTCAGAACTGATCTGCAAAAACCTACGATTCAAGTGTGATATCTTAAAATAAAACAGAGGCAGAAACATATGTTACGTTTCTACTTTTGGGAAAAGGTTAAAGGATATCAAAGTGATAATGTTCATGATGAACGACACACTATTGACCAACAGTCTGACTTGACTGTCGGGATTTCTGAAGTGCAAATCGATTAAATAAACATATGGTGTGATCATAATTAAATGTGCTTTTTTTGTTAAGGTCATTTAAGGACGTGGCTCTGAGTGTATTATGCACGAGTGCTCGTGCGTATTTGCCTCCTTAAGTCTTGATCCTATACAATCTTAAATAGTTCTATCTCACTGAAATGAAATACCATGCAAAAGGCATTCTAGCAAAGTATTTCTCCCGGTCACTTAAAATTTACTTGCATTTGGATAACCAATTGTTTGTAATACATCGAGATCGAAAACATTAGAACCATGTGACCTACATACAACGCAATAGGCAATGTCATTCATTTGAATACAGATTATACACACGTAGCATTAAATCCAGGTAACTTATGTATAAATCTACGTATCTTCGTTAGGCCTTGAAAATATAACTAGGTTATTAATCTGAACAGACGTGACAACAAATTATCTCAGCATGCATGTATAACAAAACAGTTGTGTTGAACGTGCATATCGTATGGAGTTATAAATATTTTATTTTATGTGACATCAGTCACCCTGAAAAAACATCCAGGACGAGCGCCATATTTCCAAGCTTAAAACAGGACAGAATTATGAATTATAAACCTTTACACATTTCAGCCTGTGGAGCCGCGTATGTGTCTAAAGCAAAACGTATGGTGAATTCCTTGACAAGGACGGTTCAAATATATGAAGAGGTCCTATCCCGAGTAGGATTTGTTCAGTCGGTACGATCGTTTTCTATTCTTTAAACGTCTTTTTCCACATTGCTTTATTTTTTCCATTTCTAAAGAATATTTTGTGTCCATGGTACCGGGAATGGTTGTTTAAGATTACATCAATTTAAAATTACTAGGGATAATAAGTATTCATCAATTACAAATGCGGAAAGTATTCCTGCACTCCTGCAAAGTAACATTTAAGCGTAGCATTTGGTCAGTGTTTTTGAACATGAAACAAATTAGATAGCTTACCACGTGCCCTTGATTTTCATTACATATTCCAGGGGTGCAGAGCACGCAAGTAAGCGTAAGCTTTGAATTTCATGCATGACAGTTATGTTGTGAAGCAACTTTGAATAACATATATAAGATATCTGTCACCATGTATCTATGATCCCTTTTCAGGCGTTTTATAACCGACCTTCTTTCAACACTCAGGAAATAAAATATCCAAACACAAGATTTACAGTAGGAATCCAAAGCAAGTCAACGCCAATCGTTTCAGATTTCCACGTCTTCGCCATGCAAACAACAGCAGAGCAGCTTGCCAATACAATCTGGAGTGAATGGATAAAAATGAATCCTGTGTAATGGCTATTAAACGTATTAGGATATTGAGTAGCTTTCTCGATGACAACTTGTTGCTAATCAAAAATAGTTCAAATAAAACAATCTTGGAAATAGTGTAGATCTACACTAATAACAGTGTTATCTACGGTTGATAAAATATATTTTCACAACTAGGAACCAGGAATTGTTCGGTTACATATCTAGTTATGATACATAATTATCATAAAAATAATAAAAACATCCTCACTGTTGTTATCGTTATGACTGATGGATTTAGAATGTTACTGAATTAAACCACACATAACAAAGTTTGTGATGTCCAGTCGGTAAAGTAACTACAACTAATATGACTCAAATCAAGCATTTGTTTCACATCAAGTCGGCGGGAAGTGTCCTGGGTATACAGAAAGGCACAGAGACCAGGTAGCTCATTTCTGTTTCTGGACGAGGATTCATACATAATGTATTATTATTTATTGAAAAGTGAAGACCAGCTTCTATAAATATCATGTCACTTACAATTTAAAATATACGAAATATTATAACAAGTTAAACATCACTGTAAGAAGTAAGATAAGATATATGAACCTGATTTTTTTTATATAATCTATCATGAATATGGGATTTTTCTACATAATTATATATTAGACAATAACAGATATTTGACCGATCACAATGATAATACATAACAACATAGGTGAAGACAATCAGTTCTTCAAAGAAGAATAACAGTGCATTTCAATGTATTGAGAATTTTGTTATTATTCAAAATTGGCGGAAACCCCGAAACGCCCAACACGTCGTCTGCACCGCATGCCATCTTGCCAACATGAGCGAGATGCGATTTACTACAATAATGACTCGAACATCTATCAATAACTGCACGGTTCATTTGTTAGGAACCTTTAATATGTGCACGAGTGTATACTAAGGAAGGGTTTACAATAAAACAAAATACGTTTATAATGCAATTTGAGACTCGCAATTCATGCCGCGGCCTTTTCCTCGATAGCGGTGAATGGAATCAATAACACTCGCCGATGATTGGTTGAAAAATGACTAACTATAAAACTTTATGAAACAGGTTCATAATCAGCGTTCATCACCTATATGGTATTATTACAGAAAATATAGTCTGACTAGTACATAGAGAACTTAATCGTACATGTAGGGATTTGCTTTGGTGACTTCTATTTAGGGACACAAAAGCGACCAAAATAAATCCGCTGCGCCGATTGCAATATTTGGTATCTTCATCTTTCTTTCTACCTCTAACAACCTTTTATTTCCAAGCACTTTGCTTGGCAACACCTCACTTATGGCTTGATTGTTGAGCGTTCGCCCCGGAACACACCAAAGTCCTTAAAAATGGTAGTTGTTATTCCCTGCTTAACGTTTACCATTGAGGATAATAGCAACATTTGGTTGTCGGTATAATGTGACCGGGTGGATCCTGATTACGACTAAACAATTTCCTCGGGGTCAGTAACACGCATCAAGTGTGGCAGCAAAAACAAACGCATACCCGACTGTGATATAATTCTATCAGAGCGAGTCGCTGATTGGTTCATTTCACATCCAATATCCAATCAAATCGTTTGTAACACAGTTTAATCGGCAGTATTTCATAACACAAGGACAGCGGACCTGTTCGTCTCACGGCGATGGAAGACGCCGGGAACGGATCGGTATTGGATAGAGTTCGTATGAAAAAATAACTAGTCCGCAGCACTAACAAGTAAAGAACTTTAACTAGTCCTTGTTAGCGTTTACTAGTTGCGGACTAACGGACTAGCGTTAGTGTCGAACCTTGGCGACAGAACGAAAACTCATAGCCGTATAATTTCATCCAAATTGGATGGAAGACCTCTGCAGTTCCACTGAATGATTGTATTAGTAGCAATTGGTAATAAAACATGTTTATACGAGGTACAGTGCACATTTGGTAAGATTTAATTAAATGCTTATGGTGGCTTCACGGCATTGATATAGATGTTGGAGGCTCTTGATGACGGAACGGATTGTTCAGCATTCATATCAATTAAAGAGCTATTTTTTTTGATGGTCTGTATTTCGTCATCAAAATTAATGTCAAGAACACAGTCCTGCCGGAATCGGTTTTCAGGAAATGCTAATTAAAAAGTAAACAACTGTAAATTTAAGAAAATACTTCATTCTTCAATTGCTTTGGTCTGATGGCGAAAACGCAACCAGTTGAGTTGCTAACTAGTCTATAGCATAACCCCTCATAGGGCTATACAGGTTATCACAAATATATAGGTAGTTGCTGTAAGTGTCACGTTACACAGAACATTTACAATATGTTCTGAATATCCCCCGCCCAACTGCAACATTTCGAATACAGATCTTAATATAATATTTACCCAATTTCCTTCTCCCTTCGTTCTTTTAGATGAATTTAACGAGCAGAACAATATTTGGGGTTCCCCTGATAATAATGATAGGGGGAGAAAATTGAAAATGTTATCAATCAAAACGATATCTGCCTATTTAATGATGAAACACCTTCATATTTGCACCATGTTTCTGGAACGTTCACACATTTAGACGCTATGTTATCCATCATTATTACTCGACTTTGACGAGAATAAGACGTTAAACTAAATTAAACCTATAAAACAAATCTGGAGATCGTACGTATCGAAACTTAACTCGAACACGACCATTAAAAAGTGTTGGATATGGTCGGAAGTGTCAGTGGTACATCTCGAAACGAAATGTCAAATAATTACAACAAAATTTGATATTGCAAATGCTTTAGGCTCTGCTTTTGCCAAAAAATCAACTGAAAACCACTCAAACAAATTTCAAAAATTGAAAACATCTTAAGAAAAAACACATTTAAAAGTTTCCTCTTATAACAATGAACATAACTATCAATCTGTTTTTATGTTAGAACTCCAGGAATCGTTTGCAAAAATCTAATGATTCTGCAACAGGACCCGATGATGTACACCATCAGTTTCTAAAACATCTGTCTGAATCATCACTCAAAACACTTCTAGACAATTTTAATGACATAAAAAAACCCGGAAAAATCCCTAGTTTTTGGAAAAAAGCAACGATCATCTCTATTCCTAAATCAGGAAAAGACACCATTGATCCTTCTAACTACCGCCCAATATCACTCACAAGCTGCATTTGCAAAACTCTCGGAACAAATGATCAATTCTTGGCTGATATGGTTTTTAGAATCTAATAACATAATATCACCACTTCAGAGTAGTTTTAGATCTAGAAGAGGTACAAACGACCATTCGGTTAGACTTGAATCAGCTGTGCGCGAGGCCTTTCTAAAGAAGGAGCATTTAGTTCCGGTCTTTTTTTATTTGGAAAAAGGCTTACGACACAACGTAGAACCATGGAATCATGACATATCTGAACAAAACAGGTATGAAAGGTTATTTACCTGATTTCATTTTCAACTTCCTATCTGACAGAGTCTTTCAGGTACGGAATGGAACAACATGTCCGAACGTCTGCGAACAACAAATGGGCGTCCCACAGGGAAGCATTCTTTCTTTAACACTTTTCGGGCTGAAAATAAATAGTATTGTCAGAACATTGACTGAATACTATTGAAAGACAGATGCAGTTATATTTAAATAAACTTCAGATCTAGGCTGATGAAAACGGTTTCAAATTTTCCAAATCCAAAACGGTGTGCATGCATTTTTGTCAATTACGTAAAACCATGACGATCCAAAACTCACCCTTTACGACCAACCTCTTCCTTAAGTAGAACAAACTAAATTCCTAGGCGTTATTTATATTCGACAGAAAATTATCGTTCCTTCCTCATATCAAGTACCTTAAGGAAAATGCATTAAGGCACTTCACCTATTAAAGGTAATCTCCCATACTGAATGGGGCGCCGATAAGAAAGTGTTGCATTGATTACAGTGAAACTGTCATTGCAGGATGTACAATTTTATAAAAATCAAATTCTTCAAATTCATCCTATTCACTCGTATTCAATCAAAATTATGAAATTTATTTGAAAACAAACCAAAGTGTATTCCGACCTTTGGTTATTCGCATCAAATCCCTATTGGAAAACGCCAAAATACATAGGTTGGTGCTATTCAATCCTTTAAAACAATTGATTTTCTTTTATGGCCCTTGACTTCGCCCGAGGTTGACTTTACACTCCATGAAACAGTAAAATATTACATGAAATATAAGGACTTTAAATCTGTTTATACTGACGGTTCGAAAGACGATCATAAAGCCAACGCAGCCATAGTTACAACAGTTGCCGGTTTTTTTTTTTTACCTGTTACCAAATGAATATTTTCCGCAACCCAACGCTATATATCTGGCCCTTGAACACATTAAATCAAGTGGTGTGCCAAAGTCAATAATCTATTCTGATTCTTTATCTGTTCTAAAGAGCATTCGCAGCAAAACATTGAAGAATATCTCAATTACGATAATAATAACACTTTTACAAAGTATTACCTCAAAATGTCACATTACATTAGGCTGGGTTCCCAGACACGTGGGAATACTAGGTAATGAAAAGGCAGATCGCGCCGCCAAAGCGGCTTTATTGCTACCACCTGTTGATTTTAAACTTCATTTTAAACCGTTAATAACAAATTTTGTAAGGTCAAAGTGGCAAAATAATTAGAATCAATGCGTAGACAATAAATTATGCTGTGTCAAAACGAAAATCGGTTAATGGTATCCAAGCTATGAGAAAACGCCGAGTCGAGATTGGCCTTGCCCGTCTCCGAATTGGTCATTCCTACATAACCCATTCTTATTTATTGAAAAGCGAAGACCGGTCTCAATTCATAGCATGTCACACACCATTTACAGTGAAACACTTGTTCTTAGATTGCATCGACCTTCAGCCACAAGATACTTTTTTTATGATATAACATAACTCAAATCACTTTTCGAAAAAGTAAGTATCTCTACAATTTTAAACTATCTAAAAACTGTCGGTTTGTTCAAAAAGATATAATTAAATTTTAGCTACTTTTACAATGTATTAAAATTGACGTATGTCTTTTACCTTTTCGTTCGTTTGATTTGTTTCCTTTACATGCTTTGTCTTCTTTATTACAATGTAGCCCTCATGACCTCTTATGTGGTGATGGGCCGTTAAGAATATCATAATAATAATGGGCGAATGCTCAACATAAAGGCCAAAAGTGAAGTGTTGCCAAGCAAGGCGCTAAAACTAAGCGATGGGTATCAACTATATTTGGTGGATGCACCCCTGGGTAGTGAGGATTATTAAGTGTTCAAATGGACAGACTGACCCCGTCGTATTTCAAAAGATAGGATCAATTTTTCATTTCGTTCGAAAAGCTGTTTACACTTTGGATAAAATACTGATTAGAAAGCTGGGTTTTAATTTCTTGATTTGATTTTAACTAGTACGCAAACTGTAGACTTAAAGTTGTTCGTCTATCACTAAGTGACGGTTGATTTGCTTCAACGCAGAGCGGCTGGTGATGTGCGAAAAGCATCTATAACGCGACGAAGTATCTGATGATGAACTGGGTCAAGCATCTGCAAAAACCATATATAACGACCTTCACTGCCATAGTTGACGACAACAACTGTTCATGTTACAGACAGTAGGTAACAGAAAACATCTTATACAGCTGAAATAAATCGTAAGTACATCAATTTACATTGTGCTAGTGCTTACTGTGTGACACTAATGCAGGAAAATGCCCCGTCTTTACACCTTATATAATCCTGTTCATTCCAGTGTTGACTGGCAGATATATAAAACTGTTTTGAATTAAAAGTTGTTTTGTGTCTTGGGACAAATATGATCTTTATTGGATGCATGCCTATTAGAATGTTTATGAACACTTCCAACAAAACAAATCTTTGTAAAGCTATTATGGCACCATACCATTGATGCATTTAAATTTGAAATATTTTTGAATTGGCATCCATTTCAAAATTTTGTACATTTCAAATGAAGGATCATCATATGATACACCTCTAAACCATCTGGCTGCCCGTTTTTGATAGTCTGTCTAAAGAAGATCCGGGACAACCAGACCAGATTGTCGTCATAAATTAAATACATAAAATGATGGAAAAAAACAAGCATTTACACATTTTAAGCGAGTTTCTATTGGTAAAAAGTGTCGGATACGCCGTAGTAATCCTGGCCCCAGATTCATTTTGGAAAGAATTGATGAAATTGTCGTTAATATTAATACCAAGTAATTTCTCGACATTTACCTTGGCCACGGTTTCTCTCTTAGGTTTAAGATTGAGGCTTTCATTAGTCTCCAAAGCTTCTGCTTATATTTGCATTTACTATCATCTTGTTGTCATTACACCACGTGTCAACATTATAAAGTTTACGCTGAATATCAGATATGGATGATTAGCATACATGTCTGTTTAAGATTAAGGTGAACCAGTTGCTGCCATTACCGTGCTGAACGTTTAGCAGAGAACAACAACTACCATTTTTAAGGACTTTGGTATGTTCCAGCGTGGGAACGGAACCAATTGCCTTCCTCGCATTGGCGAACGCTTAATCGTGCGGCAAGAAGCGAGGTACTGCTAAGCAAGGCACTAGCAAATGAAAAGGAATTTAGAAGTTAAAGGAAGACTTAGACTCCATATGTTGAAAACATTTATTTGCGCTTTTGTGTCCCCAGCTCAAAAGCAAATCACTAATTCTGCAGGGGGTTACCTAATAAGTCGCCTCTTACGATACGTGCAGTGGGTAACCGTAGCTGTATTCTTTTCTCGATCCCTGACTTGCAGGGTTGGCAAAAGCAAGGATTTGCAAGAAAATCTTCTATAAGACGTATGTCCCACATTCTGCATTGGTGTATTATCAACCGTAGCCTGGTATCCAGTGATTGTTTACATCTGAAGCTTGCTTGTCTACAGCAATTGAAGTCTAATTGATATATGGGATGAAATCAACACGGCGCGCATGATGAAGGCATACACACTTCCACAACTACATGTTGCGAAACCTGTTGAGGAACAGACATAACCATAACAGGCCTGTATACCATACACAGATGCACTACTAAAGACATAGGATGAAGAGGATGGATATTAGAAGATTGTCCGTCACTGGAATGGATTTGAACTGAGCATGAACGATGCCACTACCAGGGCAATGTACATCACTAGCATGAAAGACATTTTAAGCGACAAAGGGACAACAACAAAAGAAGGAAAGCTACAATCGGGAAAAATGCAGTCAGTCTGAAAGACAGTACCCCTAAAAAGGATGTCAACACCACCAGAAGGGGTGATGTTACTAAGGAAGAAGCAAACACCTTCAGAAACGCATTTACAATATACAAGAAGGAAAACCACCACCGGAAGGGAGTTTGGCACTGAAAAGGCAACAACTACAAGGTGGACCCTAACCACCTGGAAGGATGTCACCATAGGTAGGGACACAATACTAAGCAGTGTCGCCACAATCACTAGAAGACAGTCCACCAAGCAAAGGGATATCACCAATGAAGAGGACATCACCACAGGGAGTGAGGTCACTACTGAAAAGAACTCAAAGACATGAAGGACTCCCACCCTTGGGAACGATGTCGCCATGGATAAAAACACAGCACTAAGCAGTGACGCCAATACCACTAGGTATAAGTCCACCAAACGAGTGACCTATGGAGAGGACATTGCTACAATTTACCACCAGGGACATCTTCGCAGGAGGGGAGGTTCCTACTGAAAAGGACTCGAATACGAAGATAATCATAACCACAAATGTATGATGTAAAGTAGTCGTAGGCGTTTAGGTAGGCTTAGTTTGGTTTTGGTTTTGTTTAACGTCCTATTAACAGCTAAGGTCATTTGAGGACGTGTCTCCATGTGTGATGTATAAGTGTGTATGTGTGCCGGAGTCAGGGTATATTGTTATAGCGCGGATCTGATGCCGACTTTACAGTGCTATCTCACTGAAATACCATGCTGAAGGCACCCAGCACAGCATTCCGCCCAGTCACATTATATTGACAACGGGTGAACCAGTTGTTGCAATTCATCTAAAATATTAAAAAAAAAAAAATGCAATGTACATGAAATCACAAAATAAATGACAGCCTCTGAATACATTTATTTTCAGGCAACGGTAGCTTTTCATTTGTTTTATGTCATTTTCATTTTACTTAACAAATTGTACATCACCAGGGTCTGAAACTTGCTTTTGGAGCGTTTAAAACCACAATATCTGCAAGTCATTACATGGAAGCAAACGAACCATCGTTGTATAATTGCCGAGAGAAATTATCATTGCAGTATGCGGTTCAATTAAAGCCAAACCCGTTTTAGCATATTCACTTGGCTTAAATCTTAATTACAAATCTCAGTTTCAAAATAAACTAGACTGTATTCCAACCTTTGGTATTCGAATTTCATCCCTTCTGGAAATTGCTCAGAATTATATCGACACCATCCAACCTTTTGCAACGATTGATATTTTGATATTCCCCCGTAGCTTCCGGTCTCGCTAATTGTTGATCTTTCACTTCATGACAGATAAATCCGACACCACATCTTACGTGTTTCGTTCATCATTCTCAAAACTGCAGTTAAAATATAAGGACTTTCAATCATTGTATACTGACGGTTCGAAAGATGATCATAAAGTTGCCTCCGCCACAGTAGCGGAAGATGCTACTATTTGATGCCGACTGCCCAATCGTCAATATTCTCCGCAAAAGACCATGATATCTATCTTAGCTTTGAGCAAATTAAATCAAATGATACACCGCAGCCAGTTAACTATTCTGATTCTCTCTGTTTTACTTTGACACTTACAGAGCCTTCGAAACAAAAAATTGAAGAATATCTCGATTGGAAAAATCGTAACGTTATTACATAATATTATCTCAATATGTCATTACTTTTTTTCTGGGTTTCCAGGCATGTTGGAAAACTAGGTAATGAAAAGGTTGATGCTGCCGCGAAAACAGCACTATTGATTCCTCCTGCTGATTTTAAGCGTCATTTTACTGATTTTAAACCACTTATAGCAACATTTTTAAGATCTCATTGAGTGGGGTGTCCTGTTGGGTGTCTTCGGCAGTATGTTTCAGTGAGGTAACACTATAAAGTCGGCTTATGTTCCGCGCTATCACAACGAGACAAACACGAACATATCGCAGCCTCCCAAAACACACACACATAAACTACATGCATGCATCTTGCACATAGGGCTGGCTGACCTTAGCTGTTAATAGGACGTTAAACAAAATAAAACTGAACCAAACCAATTCTATAACAGAAATAAGGACGTTCACAAATGTGTTAGGAGTGTGTCAGGGAGTGGTAATACATCCGATTATGTTAGTCAATATACTAATTTAATGTGCATCCATTATTTGAATTATTCAATATTGCACTGTATTTAGGAACAAAATATCAAGTACAAAGTATCAATGACATAATTACGCCAATATAAAAATTAGGTCGCTGTGACCCATACTTCAGATTACACACAGAGGCAGGTTCAGTAATTGTCCTTACCTGATACAATGTCGTCCTTAAATGACCCTGACCTGTGAGGACGTTCAACCTTAGCCAGAACAAATATATTGAAAGGACATTTAACACAATTAATCAACCAAATACAAATTACATGTAGTTTTTAAAAAGAAACCTTGATTTTACGTCGTCAAGAGGGCGATGAATGGTCTAAATTAAACTGTGTTTGTAATTTCAGTTAAATCTGTCGGGTATAGCGATGTCAAATTGATAATGACTACCTTGCAGCAATTTTTATTCATCTTAAAATGATGACTGTGAACTAATAAAAACATAAATATGAAATTTTGTAAACATCTCTCGAAATCTGATTTACAATAAACGTGAAACTACGGGCCAACGAAGAAGAGTGATAGAAAAAATCATGTTATTTTTAGGTTAGCGGTACATGGACTGCCTTATAAATATGTATTTAGATATGTGTTTGTACAAGTCGGTCTTATCTACTTGTCAAAGACACGATTCCATGTGAAACTTTGTGATAAAGTGAAGGGGTCAAAATCCATGATAAGGAATTCGTGTGAATGTTTGCAGTAACCAACCATACCAGATTCGGTAAGTTTAGTGTATGAACTGGTGCTCGTACCCTGTCATTTTATCATTTATCATAATTTCTCATAAAATCAATCGCATACCTTCGTTGCCATAGCAACCACACAGCGGCTGTTAATTGGTCGCAATTCAGAAATTGTTGAATTTCACTCAAAGGTAGGGTCAACGCCTATGGAGATTTAACATTAGCGTCGGCCCCCGCTTGGAATTTCAAAACAAGATATATCCAAAAAGGTATGGGTAAAGGAAGCTTAATTCAGGGACAGTTAGTTTCAAAATTTATTTTAGGAAAGAAAGGACCTCTTTGACTTAAACCTGTGTGGATGTTAAAGGTGCGGTAATACAATTCCTCCTAGAGCATTTAAATGACGAAATTACTATCAACTTTTATCATCATCGTGTGCAACATATTTCATCTGTTACGTTGATACCAAATATTGCATCATTTTAAAAATGAATTGTTCATTTTATTAAAGATTTAAGCAAAAAAGAATGTGAAATTTCATTACTTATGAGAACATTTCTGTTTTTGACATGTTAATTTACATAGTTCTAAGACCAGTCTATGTTTTATACTTGCTTAAAAGTTGGCTACCAATAATATCATTCAACATCGGAAATTTCAAATACATTGACAACCGGTTAACTTGTCATATATCACTTTTGATTTAAAATTAGAAAAACATAGCTTTCTTTCCACTTTTCCTTCAACTTGTGTTTCTTCGTGACCACAGGTCATTGGGTCATGCTTTTTGGCAAGTAGGTTGTTCATGTGAATGGATTTCAGTTTTGTAAACGTTGATGACCTTGACCTTCGTTCAAGGTAACAAAAATCAATTTGCTAAAAAAAATGTTTGTATGGGGAGTCAGACAAGGATATGTTTTTTTGCTTTATTTGTTTAGAGTTAACGATATAAAATAATGTCATATTCCTTCATATTTTGTTTAATGAAAAGGCAAAATAAGATAATAACGAGAACTGTACGCCAATGGTTAACTTATACTCCCGCTCCTATATAAACCAGAACTGTAAGCTAAAGGTTTACTAAGGCAAAGCATTGAAAAGCAATCCATAGTCTTCTATCGGTAACTTAGGTATATAGGTCACTGACATACTTCCTGTACTCCATCCCCATACAAAAACGTTCTTGCATACCAAATCGTGTTAGCCCCGATCAACCAGTTTTTCTGAAATCGTTCTGGTAGTAAAGGAAGAGTTGTCAAGACAAAGGTTTTTAACAAAAGGCCACAACTCTTTAAAAATGGTCGAAATGAAAAAAAACTACTCTGATGCACGACATCAAGGGGTAATTACCATATCTGTAAACTTTCATTAAAATCAGTCCAAAGGCAGACAAAGTTTTTTTTAACAAAGGGCCTTCACTCCTTGTAAAGGGTCGGAATGAAAAAGTACTACGTATATACTTGTATGCACAATGTCTGGGGGCAGTTACCATATCTGTTAACTTCCGTTGAAATTGGCGCCATAGTTTTGGAGGAGTTGTCTTGACAAGAGTTTTTCAACAAAGGGCAATTTCTCCGTAAAAAGGGGTCAGATTGGAGGATAATTAAGTGTATGGACTCTTATGTTAACATAATGATATTAGTTCTTGTTTGGTTAATACACCATGGATTGCATGTTTTCTTTTGTCTAACTGCATTCTTTCACATTCACATATTGTTTGTGGTATCACCCGCTTGATCAATGTTTTGCGTTCTCCTTTTTCCTGTCTACTTCCCTAAACTTAAATAAACCTTTTCCTTTTTACCCTTGCTTGTTAATTTTAGGTGAGAGATACATGTTGATAATATGTGTAATTGATTCGGGCTGGTCTAATATATACGCTTTAAAGCATTTATAATATCATTAACCCAGAAATAGTCAATTCTACTCGCTTCTCCGCGTTTGTAACGCCTCCATGTATACTGTACTTTTGTTTTGTTACGTACTCTCCAAATATAAAATAATTCAAGTGATATCCTTGTTTTGTTACTTCATATGTGCTTTTAAAAATTCTAGTTTGTGCTCTTGTTTTCCTATCTTTTTCATCGTGTACCTTATTAAAATCGCCCCCAATGAATAGAAACCTGTATGTGTAATTAAATCTTTACACTTTTAAAGAATACTTTTCTGTTTTGTTTGCTATTTAGTGCATATTTTCAATTTCAACATATTTCCTCTTTCTATACAGCACTATTTGTTGTCACTAGAACTTGATACTGCATCAGCAAAACTTTGTTTTTTGTTGTAAAAACGTTCATTTAATTGCTGTTAAATGAGTTTAGCTTACCTGGTCCAAAGGACCACGGTGAGCTTATGCAATACCGCAGCGTCCGTCCGTCAACTTTTCCTTTAAAACGCTACTAGTCCTGAACGACCTAGTAGGTTTTGACTTTATTTGGTCTGGAGCATCCTTAGGCCAAGGGCAAACAGGTTTGTATAAATGGTGGGTACGGCTCCCTTTTGGGCAGAGAGGCGGGCCCAATAGGCGAGATAACCGTGGGTACGTCCCCCCCCCTCCCGTGGATAGGAGAGAGGCGGGGCCAAATGGGGGAGGGGGGAAATAGAGGTAATACATTTCAATTCGTTCTCCTATCATAGGGATTAAGGGATTTTATTTCAATTTGGTCTGGACGCATCTTTCACACAGGGGTGGTCGTCCTTAAATGACCACAGCTGTTGATATGACGTTAAACAATACAAAACAAATCCAAAACCAACCCAGGTACATTTTGTATGTACTGACCAAATATCATGAACCTAGGCTTAATGGAACTAAAGATGAAGATTGTTAAAGGTTTCAACCCATGTTGACTTTAGACACCCGACTAGCACTTAAAGTTGACCTTTGACCATATTACTGTAATTAAGAAAAATATTCACTCAACTTGTCTTCATAACATACCAAAGTATTATGCCTCTAGTTCAAATAGTTCTTCGGAAATTCTTGATGTAAGTTTTTAACATATTTGACCCATTTGACCTTGAAACTAGATCAAGGTCATCTTAATGAGGAAACTTTATAACACTCCATATTAGGTACGTTACCTACTCGCCAAATTTCATGAACCTAGATCCTTCAGTTCTTCAGAAGAAGTCGTTTAAAAGAAAACGTGGACAGACTCTGCAGTATGACATAAGCTCACAAGGCCCTAAAGGGCCATGTGAGCTAAAAATACTTCTTGAATATACACCATGTACTACATGTCAGTACTAAATTTACGGATGAAATTGATTGACGTCTTTTCAATCGATCTATCTTTACAATCTAAAGGCGATTATGACTTTTTATTCAAATACATATGTATATGTCTTGAATGTATTCTGTATGAAGGTTTTCTTTTTTTTTAATATGAACGTTTTCGTGTAGTTGAAATATTGGGAAAAGATACCACGCACAGAGGAAAGATTTACGATAACATCTTCTGACAGTACATTTTTAAAAAATTTCTTTCAGTAACTACATGTGATTATAATTCTGAAGACACAAACACATCATGATTTTTGCAATATTCTTTGTGACCGGTGCTCTTTTGGTTGATGGAAAGACGTATCGTAAGTAATTTCATATGAAATAAAAATAATCTGCTGAGTGTAGCCTAAACATTACAACAAAAAAAGCATCAAAATAATTTCGCCTAGTCAATACCGAAATGGAGATTAGATATAGAATGAACATAATTTAAAAACATTTTCAACCATGTCATATAAACAGTTTGAACAAAATGAACGTTCAAATATGAACATTGAAATAATACAAATGGTAATTTTTTGGTTTTTTTCGAATTTTCAAACAACTTCGCCCGAAAACTTGCTTTCAAGCACCACATAAAGTAACGATCATTGCCGAAAACTATCATCATTTAACATTATTCTCTTTTTAACTTTCTTGACAGATACACAAGAGTCCTGGCAAACGGGTGGTGATGAACCATCTCGCCATGTATCAAGTCGTTCACTGGTCCAACACTGGGAAAACGTTTTGGGTATATTTCATGATAGTACATTGTAATGTGCAATGGCATATTTTTTTAAAATATATTGTTGTCGTGCGTCATAAAACGGTAATGAGGTCTTTCTACAAATTTAGATACTCGATATTTCTGACATTATACAATTGAGGCCACGGTTTCAATCATGAGAGGGCCACTACCATGATTAAAGTTCTATGGAAGATCTCTGTTTAACAAATGTATGCACTTGTATATCAAACCTCAATTCCATGGAAGCTAAATATTGAACAATGTATGAACTTTTATATAAACCTCATTTAAGTCGTTCGTTTCTAGTGTAAGTCAAAACGACTTTTGCAATTTATTACAAATCCGAGTTATTTGTTTTCTCTATAGTTGAGACAAAAATATTGATATTTGCAGCTACCGAAAGTCCTCCAATCTTGATATTTGGCATAATGCACTAAAGCATTAAACATTTTACACATGTACACACTGACTGGAAAGGTGATAGATAGGTACTGCTTAGAATCTCAAGAGCATCTGTAAGAACTAAATTATAATATTGATCCAACAGTTATGGATCCACAAGATATAATATTTGAAGTTACCGAACATCGCCAGAGTTCGAGACGTACAAGCCTTTACGTGGAATTAAAAAAATCCAAATCTCTCCAAATCCAGCCTGTTCACTTGTTGTCAATCCAATGTACAAAACTCTGTTTCAAATAATCAAAAAGTATTTCAACCTTTGATATTCGAATTCAGATCCTTCTGAAAAGTACCCAAATTAAAATCGACACGATCCAATCATTTGCAACGATTGATATTCCTCCGTTGCTTCTGATTTCGCCGAAGGTTGATTTTTCACTTAATAAGACAGCTAAATATGACACCGAATCTTACTTCTTTCGTTCATCTTTCTAGAAACTGCAGTTAAGAAATAAGAATTTCAATCATTTTGTACTGAAGGTTTAAATGTGAACATAAGGTTGTCGCGGCCAAGGTAGCGGAAGATGTTAATATTATATGCCGGCTACCACAATAAAGCGTCAACATTCTCCGTATAAGCCCATGTTATCTATTTCACCACTGATTGAACACATATAACCAAATGATGTACTACAGTCTGTCCTACAGACCCTTCGAACAAAATGTTTTTGAAGAATATCCAAATTCGAAAATTCTTAACATTATTACACAATATAACCTCATTACAACATATAACATTTTGCCGGGTTCCCGGCTATGTGGGGGTACTAGATAATGACAAGGCAGGTCGTGCCACAGAAGCAGTTCTATTGCTACCACCTGTTGATTTTAAACTTCATTTAACTGATGTTAAACAACATATATTATACTAGGTCATGTCGGAATAAATGTAAATGAGAAGGTAGATAAAGCTTCTAAAGCAGCCCTTAAGCTACAATCAAAAGAAATTAAACTGCCTTCTTCAGATTTTACAACTTCTAAAACAAATTTTATTAAAACGAATTGGCAAAATAAATAGTCTGAAGAATTAAGCGGCAAGTTATTTGTAATTAAAGCTAATGTTGGTTCATGTGCAGCAAGAAGAGCAGGATCGTAGAGAGGACATTGTCATACCTACATTACACATGGCTGCATTTTGCGTGAGGAAAAGACCAGTCTTATCGTCATGCATGCGATCAACCATTTACAGTCAAACGCTTTTAGATTGAAAGTGCTGATTTCAAACAAATACGTGACAAATTTTATGATGTACTGTCGATGAAAAATAATGCGATACAGTTTTTGTGCAATTCATATATGACTATTTACACTCTAATGATCTTGACAATAAAATATGATATATCGTGCAGCCAATTTGTTCAATATTGATGCATTTCGTTAATCCTTTGCATAGTTTAAGCTATTACGTTTTGGTTTGATGTGTCTCTTGTTACAGTATTGTTGGCCCTAAATGACTCGCATTGTCGATTGGCCGTTAAACAATACAAAAACAAAACGTATCGCAAAATTTATCAAATCAGAGTGGCAAAATAATTGGAATCAATGCGTAGACAATAAATTGCATCCTATTTATTCTGAAATCGATCAATGGCTTCCTAGATACAACGAGAGGCGCAGCGACAAGGTTGTCCCTGCCCGTCAACGGATGGGTTACATTTCCCATTCGTATTTATTGAAACGTTAAAACCAGCCTCATTGCAGAGAGTTTCAAAAATCATTTACAGTAAAACACTTGTTACTAGGTTGGGTCGGCCTTCAATCAACTCGAAAAGTGTCTTTAATAACGTTAAGATCTCTCTTAAAAAAAATGTCTCTTCAAGTTGGCCGTTAAGCATGTAAAAACAATAATAGTCTCGATATATGCCTCTCTTGTAGCGTTGTTTGATTTATCCTTTCACATATGCATGTATTAAGCAACTATAGTTAATATCGATTTCATTATGTTTACAGCCAAAGGCAAGTGTGGTTTTCCAATGTTCACCTGTCATGTAAGTGAAGTGTGTTTATATTCTTTGAGCGAATTATGCGATGGCAGAGACAATTGCCAACACGGGGAGGATGAAAAACATTGTACACATGAAGACAAAGGTAGGTTATTAAGTATCCTGTTTTTTCGCTAGTAACATTGATTTCTATACAACCCCCTGCATAATTGGGGATTTGCTTTGGTGTCCTATATTTTGGAACACAAAAGCGACCAAAACAAATAGGCTGCACCCTTCTTTCTACTTTTATTTCCTCAATTGTTTCAATGTCTTTAACTTTGTGTGGGTTACATACACTTGCCGCGTATTCCAGGTGCGGACGGACCAGCGCCTTGAAAAGCTGTTTAAAGGTTTCTCAATTCTGCAGGTGGGATATTGGGAAAAGAATACACCTGCTTCTACCAACTGCATATGTATCGTAGGATCTATCGTATCTGCAGAATTTGGGATTTGCTTTGGTGTCCTCTTTTTGGGGACACATAAACCACCAAAAAGATTTGCTGCGCCCATTGCTATGTTTTCTCTATCTTTCTTTCTACTTCTAACTTCCTTTTATTTCCTAGCGTCCTGCCTGGCAACAGCTCACATGTGGCTTTAGTGTTGAGCGTTTGCCCTGGTGAGGAAGGTAATGGGTTGTGTCCCCAGGCCGGGACATACCGACATCTTTGAAAATGGTAGTTTTTATTCTCTGCCTAACGTTCAGCATTAAGGGGAATGGCAACAACTTGTTCATCCGTCGTCAGTATAATGTGACCGGACGGAATGCTGTGCTTGGTGCCTTCAGCATGACATTTCAGTGAGATAGCACTATAAAGTCGGCATCAGATGCGGGATATTACAAAGAGGCAGGCACGCCAACATACCCTATATCCTGAATACACCCACTCAAGCATGCAAACACGTCCTGAAATGACCTCAGCTGTTATTAGGACGTTAAACAAAATTAAATAAAACCATTAGAGGATAAAATAGCTCGTTATATGCCACAATTGCTGGGTTAATTTTCGATCTAATGTCTTCCTTGCGTCAGCCGTCGTGCGTAAACAATCTTATTTGTGACTTCTCGGAAACTGTCGGCTAGATTTTGATGAAACTTGGTTGTAATCATAACCCAATGGTGGGGATCCCCAAAATAAGGCTGACTTAATAAGGGACTGAGGAGCGGGGAGATAAGTCGTCATAGTGCAAAACATGGTAGATTTGTCTTACAATGATACATCATGCGAAGTGCAATGCCATTAATTAGGTTAAGGTCAAGGGCAAAATATGTGCAAACTATTCAGGAATACTTTATCTGGGCTGTAACGTTTGAACCATCAAAGATATATTGAGGAAACTTATAACCTACCGATGATGTACAATGCATTGCCATTAGATCGCTGTGGCCCTTACCTCAATGTCAAAGTATGTTTGTTTCAAAAATTCAAAGGTGTACGCAAAGTGATGCTAACGGTCCATTAGTATACATGTTGATGATTACATTGGTTACTCTATCATTTGCGACTATTGGGTCAGTTTTGAGAACTTCTCTACTGGTCCCTATTACAAGTACAACTTAAATATGATGTATAATTAGGCAGTTCATCTAACGATCAAGTCAAATAAGAGCTAAGTCAAAAATATCCTGATAAAACTTGCAGGATATCTGCATCACCCAAAGACGATGTACAGTGGACTGTAGTTAGGCCACTGTGACCTTGACCTATGCTAATAATAATAATACACTTTATTTAACGAGGATGACATGTTTAGCCAAAGGCTAGTCTACCACATGGACCTCGACATAAAAGTTCAAATAAGTTGAAAATCTTAAGGAATATCTTGTCCGGGCCGTAACTTCTAAACTTTTAAATGGGGTAGGTTTGGTTTAAGTTGTTTATTTGTAACTAAGGATATGTAGGAACGTGTTTCCATGCGTGTTGTTTAAGCGAGCATGAACCGGCTCGATTCGTACACCGTGTATACCAAATGTAGGCCGCGGTGTACTGTTGCGAATCAAGTGTTTTCAATGCACTAAACGGACAGTATAACTCTATTTCTAACTACAGGTGATATTCTCTGTGATAAGCCAATGTTTCCTATCATCAAATTATCTATATTGTCGTCTGTATACTTGTGTCATATCGCTATTACTTACAACTTTATAACACCCGTGTGGCACAAGTAATTGTAAACACTCTCAGGAGACAATCGCCTTAGTTGATGAAGGTGCGTTTATTATGTCTGATGAATCCCCTATTATGACCATTATGAGCAACTCAATCACCACATCTCCCTAAAATGTATCGAAGACACGAAGCTAAATAGAATTTTGGAACATTTTCATTGAAACCAAACGTAAAGTCACTTTTGTGAAAATCTTGTTTGCCCTTTAGCCAGTTATCGGCCATGTTATCAATGGCATCTACACCGGCTACACTACCTCAGAAGAAGTACCCAGTGCGGTTACACCGTGTTACTATGTCACCGTGTATACCACCGCACACTTGCACATGGTGAAGTGAATCAAGTCCGCCCATATGTTTATATTTGCCGGAGACAGGGGTTTATTGGTGTACTTAAAAGATGCCGTTAAAGGGGATTCATACGTTTTTGTCCGCTAAATAAAACATTAAACCAAAGAAGCTCATTGGAATTTATTTGATCCAGAAACAATCCTAAGTTTGGTCTTCACTTGGGGCACGAAAGCAACCAATTTGTAATCTTTATTTATCTTTCTTCTTCTATCTGCCTTTCATTTCCTGTCGCCTTGCATGGCAACACACACTTTTGGCTTTAATTTTAAACGTTAACCCAGGTGAGGACGGCAATGGGTTTTGTCTCCAGGCCGGAACATACCGAAGTCATTAAAAATGGTAGTTGTTGTTTTCGTGCTGAACGCTCAGCATTACGGGGAATGGGAACAACTGGTTCACCAAGTGTCAGTATAATGTGACCGGGTGGAGTGCTATGCTAGGTGCCTTCGGCATGACCATGGTATTCAAGTGAAAAATAACTGTTAAGTCGGCATCAGACCCGCGCTATCACAAGGAGGCAAGCACACCAACGTAGCATACCCTGTATCCGACACACAAACGCGCATGCAAACTTCCACAACACATGGAGGCACGTCCTTAAATGACCTTAGCTGTTAATGAGACGAATAACTTAATGTTAAGAAAATGGCCAAATGTGATATATTGCAAAACACTTGGAAGCAATAATGTTTAAGGAGGCAATTAGAATATTTGAATATTCCCAATGTTGGAATGGGAGCAACAAATCTATTTCGATTTCTTCAATGCCCCCTAAACATAATACATGGTAGAAAAACAAAAGTATGTTACATGTCATAAATATAATAATAATAAAATACTTTATTTCAGGTCGATAACACGTTGAGTCAAAGACTCCTCTAACCAGTGGTCGACAGTAAAATATTCAATACTTACAACATGATATAATTAAAATTATATCATCACAGACAAGGTGTATCACAGCGAGCTTATGGAAATTGTCTATTAAATGATAGTAGTGCACTCATGAAGCTCATGATGCGTACATAGAAATAAAAAAAAAATAAAAAAAAATGTAAAATTCGACAGATAAAACAATAATCAAGTATGGTAAAATGAAACAGTTCAAAATTGTAATTCTTGAAGACACAGGTAAACATTTCTTGACATAGTTGAAATATTATGAAAGTGACTTTGTAATGGAAAAGGTTTCCCGGGATGTCCTCTTACATTTGGTAACATTTTCAACTTCATCGAAAAAACAAAATGGCCGTCATGACGTCATATTAAAATTCGAATGTGAAATTTTGTGAAACAAACTTCAAAAGACTTCTTCTCAATAACTAAGTGACTCAATGTCATAATATTTATCGAATATTCATGCTCAAGCACTGGACTATCCAGTTTGATCATATGAATGACCTTGACCCATGGCCAAGGTCACTGGGGTCAATTGTGTTAAAATCTTAAAAGACTCCTTCTCAATAACGGAAAACCTGCCAAGTGTATGCACAAGAATGATCATCAAAGGTCAACTTCCGGTTTTCGGTATGGGTCAAAATTCAAATGCACTTTTTGGGTAATAGACTTGCAAAAGCCTGTTCTGGGGTTGTTTAAAGTCTGGATATTTAATATGCAAGCTGTTGGGACGCTTAGCTATCAGGCCAAATCAGTCATTACAGTGAAAATTCCGTCAATTGTAAGCCAACAATTTCTAGTTACTTTTACAATTATTAGTTTTGAATATATTACCATAAATATGAATAATTCCTATTTAACATATCACGATAGTACTGTTATCTTGTTTTATCAACTAAATATTAACAACACAACAAGCCTATATTAGTCCAAAGAAAGTTTGGCTCAATAACATGAAATATGGAAAATACAAATATGAAAATATCTATGTATTTTGTACGATATACAGCGTCCAAACTTTTGCAGGTTCTGACTGTACCAAGGGAGGCAACTCGCATGTGGCAATTTTCCACACCTACACGCACAAGATAGCAACGTGTAAAATTAGACCCACAGTGTACATTTCTTGGAATACCATTTTCAGTATTGGTACTGAATTACAAAATATGTTTTCGAAACAGTAAATATCATATCATTTATAAACTACCTGAAACCGTTCGTCTGTTCAAAAAAAAAACAACAAATAGCCACACTTATTAACCCTAAACACCTCTGCTGTGTTGATGGGCTGTTGAAAACTCAATAAATTGATAAAGTGTCATACACACGTGATACATGATTCTATTTTATGGGTTAAATATAATATGAATGCTTTTGATTTTTTTTGTTTTCCTTTTGATTATTTCAGGTGCTATTGCGTTTATTCGTAACATATTTGAAGTAACAAGTTCACCTACTGCTCGACATACGCATAGCCACAACTCACATGGGCATCACCACCACGAACATGTTACCAAACAAACGCACTCAACTCATGCAAGCCATCATGGTGTTTCACATTTTGTTCCAATTACTGCCAAACCAAGTACTACATCACGAACGACCTTCGCCCCAACACAAACAAAAGGTAAAGTCATATACCTTGTGCACGGAGTTTGATGTCCTGGCAACATAAAAGGTCTTAGAAGGCAGTTATCTGTAACTAACAAAGCACAGCCAGAAAGGTTAACGATATCCAACAGCATCCGTCACAGCTTGAATAGGTAACCTTTGTCATGGTAACTGGTTTAGTAAACGGTACTGGTAAGGTTACAATGTTCATTGAATTTTTCTTGCAACCTCTTATCTTAACCAGCTTTATCATGCATTCACTGTAGCCCATATCAACCATTTCGGCATATGCCTGTTTTTTTTTAAACAACTAATATAATATAGCAATACGCATGATATGTTACACAGAACAGGTGTGAACATTCTATTTATGGCCAACTTCCTATTGCTTAAGCAGTTATCGTAACGGCTGCTGTTGGCCATCGTTTTTCTTGCATATATTATAATCAGCTTCGCAAATATTGATTTTTTTTATACATACAAGTATTTTGGTTTGAAAGTGAAGATAAAACAGCTGCAAGGCTGTTTGGACCAGGCTTGATATGGAGACCGTAGCGCTGCAAGGAGGACAGCGTTTTTTGTTTATATTTTTTCTTTGTTCTCAGCAAACACTTAGGTTGCATAACTATTCCATATATAAATATGTGACTGTAGTGTGATTTTATAATAACGTGAAATTAGCTGGCCTCATTTGTGGATGCTACCACTTTTGAAATATCGGTGTAATATATTCATTGCAAGGACAACACTCTGCAATTAATATTTATTTGGCTATTTGTTTTACAAAATTAATCTACTATATCGATAATTTCAACTGATAAATAACAAGTCTTAAAGCCATCTCTTTTTGAAACAGTTAATCTCTCCTCATTTCTAGATACCCTGACGACTGCTGGTCTGCTCCAAAATTTAGAAACCACTTGTGTGTGGTGATGCTTGTAATTTAAAATAGGTACGAATGCAATTTCCTTTCGTGCAGGATGATTAGCATGATGTTCTTTTTTTCCAAATGTTTCGTATCACAGCAACACCATATCTTAAATTTTAGGAACATCATCATCCACCGTGACACCACACTGGATAAAGTTTACCCAGTCTACCGTTCCATCAGTGATCTTGTCATTATTGGGATAATTACGTTCTAAATGTTAAAACAATAAAGATATTGACACATTTTATCAGTACTCTTTGAATTTTTTTGCCGAAATATTGATGTTGCTTTGGTGTGGTGTGGTTTGTTTGTGCCTATTTACACCTATGGTGATTTAAGGACGTGCAAGGTTTTCGTGGTGTTTTTCCCATGTCCCTTAGTGATTACGTAGTTTTTATAATATATGTGACGCATGTAGAAATAAACACATACACCTGGTATCATGTCCATATTCCATTTATTCGTAAGGGTATCAGCTCCATGTCACAAAGGCATTTGTCTGCAAATATATCAATAAAAACATTCAATTGTCTTGCAGACAAATCATACAAATATAAAGGCATGCGAAAATAATCTAAGATTGATGAACGAATAACATTTTGACAATAATTCTAAAAAAAATGTTATGATAATTATAACACTCACACAGCTGTAATTGGCCATTTACAATTGGTATACACTATATATTACGTGTCGATATTGCCATAAGCTACACTGAAGGACAGTATGATTTAATACGACAAGTTAACAGTAATCACAAATAAATCGTTCACTATGAACAGCATAACTCACCCTAAGAAATGTTTGAAGGAATTCACTGTTTTCCTACATTTTCTGTAGTAATATAGAACAGCCTGTGGTAAACAAATACAAGCGTTCAATAACACGTACCAATACACATATCTACATGATTGTAAAATACAAAATAATAAAATTCGCTAATCTCTGGTATTCGATCCCACCACTAAGAGCCTACGAATCAATCAACCTGACAATTACAGGGCTACGATATTATCCATTACGCTAATGCACATTCTATCTTATACTGATAGATACTTACAATGAGCTACATGCCTAAAGATATAATTGAACACATATATACATATAGTAGCGCACACAAATATAGAGTTGAAACTAATATACCAAATAATCTAAGTAAATCCTATAATTAATACTCCATATACTTATACTCAAACATAAATAGATATATTACTCACGTATTTCTTATATTTCTTGTCGGAGATCGGTGAGCTTGCATATAGTCAAATTACGTCCGAATGACCAGCTGTCTAATCCGAAACTGCTCACCGCTAACAAGGAATTTACTTTTGAACTGACAGCTTGATTGTGATTAGCCGAGATAGTTCGTAAATTTCCGTTGATATACATTTTAATCATTATATATCGGCGATGTAATTAATCAACGTAGCCAATTAAAAAAATCATAAACAATATCTATAAAACTAACTAGTATAAATAACATCAATATAGTGTTAACGTACCTATATGTCACGTTATCGTCACGTGATCCAGACAATTACGGAATCTACCTACTATATTAATAATTACGGAATAGATAGCAAGTAAATACAGAGCGTGTACAATCCACATTGTTACATATGGAGAGAATATGATTTCTCGAAAAACCAAAGCGTAAACATACATTGACGGACGGACGCCGCGCCAGGGCATAAGCTTACTGGTCCTCTGGGCCGATTGACCTAAACACGGTTGGACAGCGGACCACGGACAATGGGCTATTTCATTGGCACCATATGATGTGCGCATAAAACTTACAAGTTCAAAGGTGTTTCACTTGATCTCTAGTAAACATTCTGGACATGCGCACAACAAAAGTACCCTCATGGAAGCACATCAAGATTATGTCCAGTAATACACACACAATCAACTCAGCTCTGAAGAAAAAAGGTGCTATTTTGATAATCAAGTAAGTCTTATATTCATTATTTGTAGCCTTTAACCGGAACAAACCTGAACAATATTTACGTAAAAAATGTAATGTCAATACTACCTGCACATATAACATGACCATCGAATGGATTAGCTGATTCACTCCTGCCAAAGCAAACATGTACACAGTATACTAGTTTAACCATCTTACATGTTATACTATACTGTTGCAGATATACATGTCTTGCTTTACACTTTGTATCTATCAACAGTACGTTAAACCGAGCAAAGCCAAACGAAACTAAACCCTAATATAACAGGGTGTACTAATTGCATTGAGTCACGCATTGTGTGTCCATGTATTGTCTATCCCGTACTCGTGCCATAAACTGTGCGTGGAGTGAGAATGTGATCTGCACGAGTATTTACATACTGACGCCATCCTGTGTGTCTTATTCGTACGCGCACGTCACCACCCTCATTCACTTCACACTATGCTGTGGAGGAGGGTGGACCTCGTCTACTATCCTTCCCAGGTCCCTGGTCAATCTCATTATATTTTATTCATAGTGTATATTAATTTTATTACATGATCATTACCATAAAAGCTCGGACAAGTTGGACAACTGCAATTATCGTACTTTTCGGAGTTATGACCCTTATTCAATTTCTGAAACAGTGTCGACTTGACAGATCAAGAAGTTTTCTACGGATCATCTTCAAACTTCATATGAAGGTTCATTACTATATAAGCTCGGACAAGTTCGATAATCGCAATTATCGTAATTTACGGAGTAATGACCCTTTATTCAATAGCCGAAACAGTGTCCACTCGATATCTTGATTAGTTTTTCTACAGATTAACTTCAAACTTCATAGGAATGTTCATTGCCATGATACCTCGGACAAATCTGCTAACAACTTTTGTCTAACCGAAATTTATGGAGTTATGGACCTTTATAAACAAACAACTGTTCATTAAATGTATGACGGGCGTATTATGTTACGCTTTCGCGGTACCTTTGTTTTGTAAATTCAGCAATTTCCCCTTGATTTCATTCAGGATATAACTAGCAAAGTTGCGTCAGAAAACTGCCAACCAGAGAACTAATTCAGAGGGATACTTAAGTAATCTGAAGTCCAATCTGACTGTTTTCAAATTCCATCTTTTTTTTTTTTTATCCAAGTCCAGCAAGGTACGTGAATGTATTTCTTTCAGAAAAAGATTGATCAAGTATATAGTCCTGCTGGCAGAAACAGTTTTCAATGAGCATTTTAAAGTGTTTGTCGGTGGTACAGGGATTTGTCAGGCTCATCGACAATTTGAGTCATTTAGGGGCCAAACAACTATGTAAACCTTAGACGTTGACAAAACAGAATACATCAAGATTCAATTAAATAGGGTAAAACATGCAAAAGATTAAATAGCAAACAAATTTGTTAAAATGAGATTTGATATTATTGTGTAGATTAGTTCAGTGTATTAATAGTCATATTTTTTTATAGTTGATTCTTCATGAATTGTTCATTTCAGTGTCGATGCGCATTCAAGTGTTTCCATAACCAGTGCAGTCTATTTTAAAACATTTCATGACCAAACCTATTGCGATGCCTTAACACCCAATAATTGAATTACGACCATATTATCTTAATATAACGTACTAGATGGTAATGATAAACATGTACATAGAACATATTTAGCATGTGGATGATAATAACACTTTTTATTTGTAACAGTAAACGGCAATGCCAGATCAAGTTCTGAGTTTGCCGACCTCGTGTTTCCTAGTAGACTTGGACAAGGTAAAAAGGAACGCACAGGTGATGCAAGACATGTGCGACCGTCTTGGGGTACAATTACGACCGGATACAAAGACTCACAAAACTGCGTGAGTGAAAACTGTATATATATATATATATATACCTAAACAACACTAACTTAATTACACTTTCAATGGCAGTTTTACTAATTCAAATTATAAAGTTATATAAATTCCAGCGAATAGATACGTGTAATATCCTTGCAATGATTTTAGCGCCTCCATAATGTCTTATGTTCTCTGTAAATTTAAGACAATATAAGAAGTATATGTATGCATCGACTATTTCAAGACAATGAGCTAAATACCTTGTTTCACTTTGCTTCAATCGCCCAAATTGAAAGCGGGGTTATTTCATTTATTGCACAAAGTTGGGCTATTCTTTTTGTTTTACGGCTCGGCAATTTAAGCCATTAATATTAACATGACACCATCAACCTTTAGGGAAGCAGCGGATATTCTAAGTGGTGAACGGAGAAGATGTATTGCCGTTTCTACATTGGCAGATGCAGACACGTATGCAGATAATGGAGTTGATGACATTCTTTATGCCTTTCCTATAACGAGTAACAAAATACCAAGGTCTAGTATAATTAGACATAATGTTAAACCTCATTTATGAAATTATTGTTGTTTTCATCTTCTGGTAGTTATACATATTTCTAATATGGTGAATACATGTAGTACGTCTCCGTATGAAGTCAAGATAATTAAAAGTATCACCAACCAAAACAAACCCAAAGATTTAAAAACTTTCAACATGGTGACTATATGAAAATGCAATAATGCAAGCCAGTTTGTAAAGGAACTATTGAAACATTCACATCAAAACATTCGTTTGATATATTACTGTAATTGTACATAAGTAAATGTTTTATGAGCTACAATGTACCCATGCATCTAGCACACAGGGGAGGCCGTCCTTAAATGACCATAGCTGTTGATTGGACGTTAAACAATACTAAACCAAACCAATATGAGCTACGAGAAAACGAAAATATTCCCATACCCTTTGTATGTGAGAGAAATTCTCTTTATGTTCAGACAATGCATATTTCTGTTGTATCCATTTGCATGTTATTGTAAATGGAGATTAATACAGGAGCATCCTGTAAAAACGGGACTTCCTTCTTTGATTTATGCTTAAGAGACCCTGTAGAAACCGCGAATTGCTGTCCCAATAACAACACTTGTGAGCTTTTCCTTCTCTGCCTGGATTATCTATTTTTCGGCAGTGTCTAGTTACACATCGGTCTTCACAAGACCTCAATTGTGATCACTAAATACTGACATTTACACTATTTTAGATGTCATCAGCTTCACAACAAGCTGAGTGCATTTCACGTGATGCTTGACAGCAAGGCAGGGTATGAGACTCTGGAGGCCATGCCACCTGAAGGCAAGAAACCCTTGAGTATGTACCTTGAAATTGATGTCAAGTATCATAGAAGTAAGTTACAGTCAATATATCTATATCGTAATATCTTTGTAGTGCTATTAAATTGTGAACGTGAATTATTCTCTTTGTTTTTTGAACTATCGTTATGTCATCGTTGCGAGATACTGACAGTGACAGTATCCAATTTAATTAAAATTACACTATTTGGAAACCTGTAACGGTTGAATGGTGTCCCAGCTGTTGTTTGTTTAATGTCATTTCCTTGTGAATGCTTGTTATTGGTCCTATTAGCCCCGTTTGTGTTCATTGGCCGTTAGGAATTCAATAATTAAAATGATACATCGATATACGCAGGTATTGACTCAACAATCAAAAGAAGAAGAAGTGCAAGGTTGAACAGTTCGCAAACAGGAAGTGAATAAACTGAACTATAAAACAAATATGATAACAGTATATTAATCAAGATATATATAACCATGTTATCAATATGTTGTTCAAATATCTTGTACAATATTTGTCACAGAAAAGTATTTTTTAATTATACAGCTGGTGTCTCCTGGGAAAGTGATGATGTCATAATTTATCCACGTTCGAATAGTGATGTCATGTCATTCCAAGGTATGTATTGCCACAACGGCGACACGTAAAACGATAAGGGCGGTGAGGCGATCAGAGCAGCCGGAAAAGCGAGTACAAAAATACTCCTTCAAGTGAAACAAAGGTACGCACTAAGTACTGTTTATTTCTTTTTGTAGTATTGCTACTTCATTCTACAGATTTTAAACCATTTATAACGTATTTCCCAAGGTCAAAGTCGCCTAGTAATAGTAATCAAAGCGCAGACAACACATCACTCTGTAAAACTTAAAATCGGTGAATGGTATCCCAGCTATAGAGACCACCAGGATTTGGTCATGCATACATGTGGGTCTGTTCAAAAAGTTATAACTAACCATAACCACTTTTCCAATTGACGATTGTCTTTTACCTTTTCGTTTGGTTGATGTCATTTCCTTCAATATGGTTATGTCCTTTTTAATGATCACTTGTGTATTGATGTGCCGTTAAGAATCAAATAATAATAATTGTAGTATTGCTTTTATCTGATGCTACAAACACAAAGATTTAAAAGTCTTAAACAGAGCATTCACGTTGCAGTCAAACGTATTTGAAATACAACAATGGACTCATTCTGCCAATTATGTTCATGTCTCCGCAATTGACCGCTTATATCTGGCGCTCTAAAACATTATATCTGGTGCTCTAAAACATTTAATGGGATGACATTTAGCTTTTTGTCTCTCTTAGTAGACTTATCTATACACGTTACACACATGGAGGCATGTTCTTTAATCATTTGGTTGTCAATATTTAAATAAATCCTTTGCTTTCCATAGGCTTTCGGAACGAGGAATACGTTGCGGTGTTGTCTGCTTGGGGTCGACGCCTAGCTGCTCCAATCCAGATGAATCTATGTCAACTCTGGATGAATTTTCTCCTGGCAACTATGTATTTTACGGTAAGATTTGATACATATAAATCGAAAGATCAGATTGATGATGATGTTTTTATCGAAGAAACTATTCATGGAGGAAAATATATTTCGAGGTGTATTGTTGTGGAATTAAAACTTCTGAAAGTCGTTTTGTTTGAAAAAGAAAAAAAAATCCCTGGTAAACTGCAGCATTTATTTCTGTCGATAAGTGACTTAAACCACACAATCACTGCATCGCACAGTAATACAGTTCGATCTCAATATTGTTTTACGTCCAGTCAATATGGTTTATAAAGAATGTGATTTATTCCATATGCTGTCATACTGTAAATGGTTGACAAAAAATAACATAACTCAGTACATTACTATTAACTATAATGTTTGTATGTTATCAGATCTCATGCAAAAGGGCATCGGTTCATGTTCGATGGATGATATTGCTGGGCGTGTTGCAACCAGAGTGATTGGCCACAAAGTTGACCTAAACATTCTGATAATCGACTGTTGATTTCTCGCCATAAGTAAAGACGGGATGGAAAACAATTTGCCAAATGGTCCTTGGATGATTCAAGACAACCCGAAACTCCGGTACAGTACATTTATATATGTTTCTTTGTACATGTCTACGTTTGTGCTGGTGCAGATGTGCTCATTATCTTTAGTATGATCGTTTTCATCTTAAGCTCTATTTTAATTTTACGTTTGTGTGCTATTTCTTTGTTCTATCAAATCCCCTCAGAAGGCGTCTAACGCGGAGTTATAATAAAGCAGAATATACCAATGAGATCAAAACTGAATATTTTTCCAAAGTGAAGTATTTTCATTGATGTCAATTATAACTCCAAAATGCAAGATGCGGTTTGATAACAATATTGGTTTACAGCTTATGAGGCTTCAGTGTATCAACGTATTCTCAAATTTATCAAATGTATCCAAGTCATAAAAATGATGAGTTTGTTAATAACCACAAAGTCTAAAATCAGGAATGCATATTTTAGCTTCTTTTGTAGACGACTATCGGGTATGCTCAAATAATTGCTATTTTCGAGACAAATGTGTTAAAAAAGACTAGTCAATTTCAACCATAAGACAATCATTCATATTTTGCGTGTAGCGTGTTGTGGTCTTCATGATGATGACCCACAATAAAAAAGGCAATAGCTTGCATGTTACGTTGTGATAGTATGTGGCAAAATATTTAGCAATCGTATTTATTTTACGACTGTTTTGGCCGTTTTGTAACATAAACTTTTATTTATCAGCATAATGACTATATCGTAAGATGCGTCTTGCGATTCAGACTTGTTGGTTTGAGTCAAGAACTTGGGAAGGTAGCCGCTACGGAAGGGAAAATTGATTTCTCCATACATCCAATTGAATAAATGATGTTTATCTTTCCTTATCACGTAGGTGTAAAAAGTATTTACAATGTAACATAGACATACGCATACGTCGCAGGAAATGACCTTTCATTTAAAAAATGGGCCCACGTAGCGTTTGCGGTCATCGGAGTCTTTATACAATGTATAACTGTGGGTCAGCCGACAAAATGTTGAGAAGTGGCGGGGTGTCCCGCTGGGTGTCGTCGGCAGTATGTTTCAGTGAGGAAGCACCATAAAGTCGGCATCAGTTCCGCGCTATCACAGGGATACAAACACGAACATATCGCAGCCTCCCAAAACACACTCACATACACTACACGCATGTATCTTGCACACAAGGGAGGCCGTCCTTAAATGGCCATAGATGTTGATAGCACGTTAAACATTATTAAACCAAACCAAACCAATCTATATTACCCATAATTCGTTAATCCTTTCAAACGGGAATTGGTGACGTGGGGATTAAAATTGACATTTTGGTTAAAGCACTTTATTACAAAGTAACCATTTCGGTTAATATACATCACAACTGTGCAAATGTACGTAATGTACATGATTACAAACGTGGTCACAAACAAGTATGCTCTAAGCTTCTTAGCTGATCTTAAAGATTAATCTGTTTCGCTCCCAGCAGAATAGTTGTATTATATATTCTCTGGAATGTCGTAGCTAGGATGTGTTAATGTTTCTCTTTTTGCGCACCTACATTTTTTCCGAATTTTACATCGCATGGCCCTGTACAATTGGTTTTGGTTGCTTTAATAGGGTTTAACATTAGTTAAAAGCTACGATAATTTAATGACAACTGATAGTCTGTTGAGATTACTCCATTTATTTTTGTTTGGAATATACTCCTATAACACAATGTAATCAATTGCTAGGAAACCAATGTTCCTTATAATATTGTTTAAGATTTGGTTGGTTGTTTCGTTGTACAGACTGTAACATCTTATCAACAGCTTACATCATTTAAGAACGTGCCCCCATGTGTGCTTGAGACAGGGTATGTTGGTGTACTATCCTTCCTGTGATAGCACGGATCTGATGGCGGTTTTATAAATTGTATCTCTGCAGTACTTTTTCAAAGGTACCAATCACTGCTTTCTGAACGGTGACATTATACTGGCAATGGCCGAACGAACTTTTTGTTGATAAGATGTACATATTGAAAAAAATCGTCATGCATTGCTCTTCTAATCAATTACAAATATTCCCTTTTCAGTCGTGTGCTAATGCTGCTATGCATCCGGTCTATTTCGTCTTTTCTGGAGATAACATCAATGCAGTTTGGAGGCCGACTCGTGGATGGTGACACTTGGAAATTAATCTTCCATGATGAAGAAAGATATTCTCCAGAGTTGGATTCCTGTATGTAGAGGCAATATTTAAAGAAAACACCATGAGAGAATAAAATCATAAATTTGAAGTTTAAATGTTTTTTTTTTAATTTTTTTATTTATTGCTTTGGTCTATGTGTTAACCATACTTATCAGACGTATCTTAAACTTCGGACAAATACTAACTTCTTCATTTAAACAACCAATGGCACTTTTAGTCTGTATAACTAAAAGCCATTTATATTATGTTGTTTTTTTTACATTTTGTGTACCTTAACATTTACAAGATTTTGCGAAGATTTACTCTTCACTATGAGATGAATATTAACAAGAGGCCCATGGGCCTTAACGGTCACTGGAGTTATGCGAAAACTGATGTTATCGATGTTGCCAAATGAAAAAAAATAATTTTTACAACAAAGTAACTTGAACTACATTCAGTCAGCTGACAGGACATGTCCGTTTAGCTCAGTGGTAGAGTGTTGGCCTACGGAACCTGGGGTCGTTGGTTCGATCCCAGCTTGGGCACCTCATCTTGCCTCTTCTTTCCTATTACAGTAGAACGAGCTGTTGGATTTTTGGGGGGATTTATATGAGTAGGATTACTGGCTAAAACGAAAACAGCTGTCCTATCAAATATCTAATATATTGATTTACCAATGAAGAGTTTTTATGTATTGCAATTTGTCATTTGGAAGCTTTGCATCTTATTATACTGAACATAAATTACATACAACTAAATGGTAAAAAAACAAAAATTGTGAGTTGACTACATCATCTAAATTTAACACCAGTCGATATGAATAAGATATTTGTTTTGAGCTTTTTGTGATTAAAAGGTCGCATATTTTGTTAATAAAGTAATAAACATGATAAACGACAGACATACAAAGTGTTGTTGAAGAGAACAATCAGGCATTTGTCAAAGTTATTTATAATATAACACTATGGATGTGTACGGCATTATTTTTAATCTTTTCCAGTTTATTCTTCTTGAAATAATAATTTTGCTTCTGTACATGTGTCAGACATTGCTTGTTCAGGGATAGTACTTAAGTCAATGCAGCCATATCTTGGTCTGGAGAAGAATTCAAAGATGGCCAAAGCCCAAACTGTCATTGTATCAAACTGTCATTTCGAAGTTATAATGTCTATCAAGTTTTAATGATTTGAATTTGGAAATGAAACAAATATACCGAAAAGTATCATTTTTCTATACAACTTTAGTCAACTTTACCCCATCTCCAGGTGATCAAGTGCTTTAAGACCCTTCTATCTTTGTACAGCATATCTTGGTCTGGATAAGATCTTTTAATCTAAGCCAATTTGATCTCTTTTACCTCCGAACCTCAGCCATTGGGGGCGGGCCCGGGCCCAAACTGTCAAAGTATCAAGGTACAAAAGACTATCATGGTTCAGTTGCCCATTAGTAGATGCTAAGGTGTGTTACACGAATATCAATTTGTGTCGACTATTTATCTAACACCGATATTGTAAACCATTTGACGGAATGAGGTAGTGTAAAACACTTATATCAGACATCAATTCGTGTAACGCTAGTCTGTGATACTGTCCACTGTGTAACTTGCCATGGGATACAAATTTGTCTTCTAATTCATACATGCTAGTTCAGTGGTGCGCAAGACAAAAATGCTTGACTGATTTTCACATCTTTAATATACTTTATTCCATGTACAGTAAGGGCTCCCAATACCATTTTATAAGTGTATACCTTAGTGCATTAGATTTAACAC
The DNA here is from genome assembly GCF_002113885.1 of Mizuhopecten yessoensis. Classification (NCBI taxonomy): domain Eukaryota; kingdom Metazoa; phylum Mollusca; class Bivalvia; order Pectinida; family Pectinidae; genus Mizuhopecten; species Mizuhopecten yessoensis. The sequence goes on from NW_018404603.1 coordinate 486,977, forward strand.
TGAAGTGAACTGGAGTGTACATCACTGTTTTGTCTAGTGCAATTCCTTAATCAATATGTTTGTACTACAAAGTACACTACATGTAGATACCAAGTTCAGTTTGCTCCCGACTGTCTTTTCATATACCCCTTACCGAATTGCAATTTTTCTGACTCTACTTGCACAGCACCCGTCTCGCTTTCGCGATTCATTGTCATCATGTTGTTATGACCTCATGAATGTTACATTTTTTTATATTTACATTTTAAAGTGATTTGAATTTTCTTATGCAAGTCTAAATAAAAAGGAAAAAAACCCTGATATATTGGGACAATGCAGTAGAGAAAGCTATCCAGGCAGTCATCTTGGATTTTAAGAGTTGCAGTTTGGTATTGCTTATGCTCAAAAAGTTATCTAAAATATTTCTCGTATTTAGGTACCTCACTGCACATATTTGTTTGAAACTGATGGGAAAAACTAAGATAGCCACCTTGATTTTGAGTTTGTTATCGCTACTTTTGAAGAGTTTCAGAAATTTCAAATTAAATCTTTCTCAAATCACATATACATGTGTGGCATGTTTGTAGGATTAAGGTCGCCTTCTAGCTTCGAGCTAGAGATAATTTCCCTTTAGCTTCCGGTTTTGATCCATATCGAATAGACATCCAGGGAAAGAAATCGACGGTAATCTCTGGTAATTAGGACATCAGCCTTCTTTATTAGTTGTACGCATACTATTGATATATTTTGTGACATATTGAAAAATGTTAAAATGTGATATTAGTTCTCATTTTGCCATATTATGTTGGGTCATTCCGGGCCGGCAGTAACGGGGCCCGGGCGACCGAAATGACTGTTCACGGATCTACAGAAAATACTGTTCCTATTTGGTGAATGTTGGAGACAATACGCTGATAACAGCTAAAGATGCAATTACTGCAAATGAATGTAATTGGTGTGTTGGAACTGTATACGCTTGCGTTCCGAAAGGAAATGACTGTTTTGAAGTCACACTTGACGATAAGGCCTCGGGTCTATTGATATCGGACGGACTCGCAATAGGCGTCCGTGCGTGTCCGGCATCAGAGATAGCTAACCTCTGTTTGATGGTATCCTTTTTACATGTGCCGGCATATATTGACAATGAAGAGATTCTTTCGAAACTCGGACATCTGGGTGTTACGGTATTGTCGCCCGTGAAGCGTAGTTTTAATCCGAACACGACAGTGGCGGACGGGACACGTTTTGTAAAAGTTCGGTTACCCCGGAAATACGATCTATTCCCTACACGGTAAAGCTGGGCAATTCCTATTTTCGTTTGTACATGACAATTATAAAAAGATGTGCAATCTGCGTTACGCTTTGGATCATGTATTTAAGGACTGAACTGATTGTTCATGCTTTAAGTGTAATGGACAGGTCACTTTGCCAGGAATTGCACAACACCACCGTGTACGCGATACAATGAGAGTGAGGAGGAGGGGATAGGGTATGTTACACCTGTGACACATTTGAACCATTTATTTGCGTGTGTAAAAATAAAACTTACAATGCAAGTAGCAATGGTACCGGTGATGACGATATCGAGATTGATGGTGATGACGAAGATGAGGAGAAGGATGATAATGGTGATGACCGTGACCTGGAGGGGCCGGTGAATGGCACCAGTGTGGCGGGAGACGGGGTGAAATTGGCAGATGGTTTGTCCGTAGGGGAGGAGACCTCACTTTCGGTTATTTCTCCTGTTGAGCGAGGTACAAAGGACCCTGATAATGAAATAATAAACAGTAATGTGAGTCACGATGTATGTAATAATGAGGAGGAGGGATCTCAATGTACAGATATCCCCTCTCCCCCAAGTGATATAGATATGAGTGCTGACGAGAATGTGGCTTATACGCTGCACAGACAGAAAACGAAATGTAAATCGGCGCCTTCTCCAAGCATTCATCAGAAAGGGAGAAGGGATAAGGGAAAGACTTTCAAAAAAAAGATACAAAATAATAATGGCTTCTATTATTTATATTTGTCTACTTTTGCTAATGTTAAGTTTATATTCATTTAACTGTACTGGTCTGAAGGATGTAGATAACGTACTGAAAGTGTTTACAATGTTTGAAAAGAAATATGCTGATGTTGTATTTTGGTCTGATAACTTTTTTAGCGCAGATTAAGAGTAAATGGTACGGTAAGATAATTGTTTCCAATAGTTATAATGGTCGGCAGGGTGTTGCTGTTTTGCTCAGAAATGATATTAAGGACTATTTTGTTGATAGCAATTCAATTATAGATGGTAGGTTGCTAAGGGTAATAATGAAAATTGATGAAAAAAATATTAATATATTTAATATATATGCCCCGAATACTAATCGGGAAAGAATTATATTTCTAGATAGGTTAGTAAAAATGTTGCAAAAAGGTTATGATAACGTTATTATAGCTGGTGATTTAAATACAACCTTAAGTCAACTTGACATGTGTTGGCTAAAAAGGCATTTTGAGGATAACTGTGTATTGAAACTCAAAAGTATTATGAATGATTTTAGTTTAAACGATATATGGAGGAGCAGAAATCGTGATTGTTCTGTGTTTTTCAGAAAACAAGTTAGAAATGAAAGTGTGTCACAGATTAGAATACGCTATTTTCTGATAAAGAGACATCTATCGGCTACTGTACGTAAATGTCTAATACAATGATACGTCGTGTAGTGATCAAAGCATAGTAACTAATAAACTTGATTTAAGTCAGGTAGAGAGAGGTCCGGGTATATGGACTTTTGATTACCATTTTTTATATGAAACTGATTATATTGATAAGATTAAAAATATGATTTTAAATGCCAAACGTGAAGAATTGTATATAAATGAACCACTTATTTGGTAGGGTAATTTAAAGTTTAAAAATAGAAAAACATCTCCGACAATTGGGAAAAGGCTACAAAAATAAAAGAATGAACAGTATTTTACACTTCAGAACAACTTACGGAGATGTAATACTTGATACTATTCCAATGTTGGATGAAATATACATGTTTTATAGAAAGTCCTCGTGTGTTAAAGTTAATCATGAGAAAATTTATTTATCTCAAAAAGACTGTTTTTAGATTTACCTTTTAAAGAGGAATGGGTCCAAACTGCTTAAAAGGAAAGGGCCCATAATAAAAGACCTAAGCAAGATGGTTTGACGGTGAAATTTTACTATAAATGGTATGACGTTTTGAACGATGTTTTTCGTCGTCTTATTTCTAATTTTGAAAAGAACGGCGAGTTGTCGAAATCGATGACACTTGGTGTCGTAAGTCTTGTCTATAAAAACAAAGGCGACAAAAATTAGCTTAAGAACTGGAGACCTATAAGTCTCCTTAATGTTGATCATATAATTTTGGCCAGGATAATATTAAACAGACTGAAAAATGTTTTATCCATTATTATCTCCCTTTACCAATGTTGTGGAATTATGGGGCGGAATACAATCTAATTAAAATTCAGATCTTTCATTACACTACATAACGTAGTATAATGAGATATCTGATATTGATTAGATTGCCAGATCTCCATCACGTAGTGTAATGAGATATCTGATATTGATTAGATTGTCAGATCTCCATCACGTAGGGTAATGAGATATCTGATATTAATTAGATTGCCAGATCTCCATCACGTAGGGTAATGAGATATCTGTATTCGTGTATTCCTGTATTCGTGATGTCACTGATCTTGCAGAATATGATAAACTAGAAGGATATTTACTTAAAAATTGATCAAGAAAAAACTTTTGATCAAGTTAGTCATGACTATATGGTAAAGATTCTTCAGAAGTTTGGTTACGGGGATTATTTTATTAATTGCATTAAAACATTTTATAATGACATTCATAGCAGTGTTAAATGCAGCGGATTTTTAACTCGATATTTTTTTATATTAAATTCAGCAAGGCAGGGATGCCCTATATCCGCGATGTTGTGTGTTTTAACAGCGGAACCTCTTGGTCTTTCAATTTAAAAAAAAATGATATCAATAGAAGTCAGTTCCTATGTCAAATACAGAGGCTAAGGTATTCAAGCATGCTGATGACACAACACTGACTTCATTTAGTAAGACTAGCATAAATGAAGTTTTTTTCTGTTTTAAGAACATACGGAAAATTATCTGGAGCAGGAGTTAATGTTGAAAAACCTTAAGTGTTGTGTATTGGTACAGGTAAACTAACAGAAACTGAAGTGTTGTGTATTGGTACAGGTAAACTAACAGAAACAGAAGTGTTGTGTATTGGTACAGGTAAATTAACAAAACAGAAGCACAGGCGTGTCATATTAAACTTTAAAAAAAAAATAATACTTGTACTTGTTGTGGATTTAGGATCGGACATAAGAATGCGCGAGAATCTCAATTGGAAAGGTAAAATTATTTCTATATGTAAAATTTTGACCGCACGATCTCAAAGATATTTGACTATAATAGGTTCAAAAATTAAAGAAGATTTACAGTTTCCCGATATCGATTTGAAAATGAAAAACTTTAGAATTAAGTTCGCTTTTAGATTACTCAGAAATGATAATATGTTATGGAAGGACACAGGAAAATACTTTTCATCTTTGATAGCGAATACGAAACTGTGGTTGTCATGTTCGTGTTTTAATTTATAATGTTCACAATTACAAGGAATTCCATGTTTTTATTGAGACATTTTGTTAGCATGGGCGGATATATTTAAGTTTTTAGAATTTGGGGGAATAGTGTTAACGTATATTGTCAGCCTATATATCTTAATCCTCTTTTTCAAAGCAAGGCTAAACTCTCATGTAATAATATGTTCAAAGATTTAGTCTCGTTCAACCAGACGCTTGATCACTTGTAATTCAAGAGTCTGGTCAAACACAATGCATTAACATTATCATCACCAGAGGGCAGTATTTCTACGTTCGTGTCAACGCCTTTAACATTTCAATGAAAAATGAAATTAATGAAAAAAGTTGCCTATACATGCATTCCTGAAGTACCCGTGTATTCACTTTTATCGAGAACAATGTAAAAAAATGTGTCAAATCTCCAGAATAATGCCATATATTTCCATTGATTAAATCATATCTAAGCACAAAGCCAACAAGGCTGACTGAAGTTTGAAAAAAGCATGCAAAGCAAGTGAGATTTTACCTGTACACCATTCAAAACACCTTGAAGTTCTCACTCAGGTAATCTGGGTTGACTTGTATCAATAGCCTTGTTAGCTTCATGAATTATTGTAAAATATCGAATGAAAATACATGAAATCATTCTTTTTGAAGCATTTTCTTACATTTTTCTCGTTAATAGTGAAAACAGGTAATTGTTTAAGGAATTAAACTATTCAATGTAATTTTGGGCCACTCAAATTCTGACTTCAAAAGTTAGAAAGGGTGTGTCAACCTTTGACCAATGAAAAAATTTACCAGAATCTCGGTAGACCTCGTTATGATGTCACAAAACGAAAGCACTGTGTTTGACCAGACTCTCTATTCGGCGTAGCTTGCGCGGGTTGAACGAGACTAGTCAAAGATTATACTGACGAGGTGATCCCAAGTTTACTTCCGGTACACTCTATCATTGGAATTGTCTACGAGTATAATCTAGACATACCAAGAAAAGAAGTATCATCACAGTACATCCAAGTTTTTAAGAGTTTCCCTGAGAAAGTAATGAACACTGTTTTAAGTCACAGTTACGATCAAACGCGTGTGGTAGATCCCGTTGTAACACTACAAAGATCAGACGGAGTTCGCGTGTCACCACGTTCTACACGTGATATTTACAACGTACTGGTAGATGTTACTTTTGTCGCGCCGATAGCGGTCAGGTTTTGGGGAAATATGTTTCCATGTGAACGGGTGGGTCAAGTGTTTAGCATTGTAAATGTACCTAATTATCCTATTGAAGTCATTAAGTACAGTTTAAAATTGTGCAAAATGCTATTTTTAAGAAAGTAAACACTTACATGATTAATTTAACATTGAGTGTTGCAAGGTATTGTGTATATAAGCGGCGAAATCTTGTAATGTGTAAAGAAGGAAATGTCGATATTGTGAAGTTTTTTACATTCACCTTCAAACGGTTTTTAAAGTATATTTTCACATATTATACAACAAAGACAAAGATAGTGCATTATTTGCCAAATATTTCACTAAGAACGATGACGTTATTTTGTTGAGAGATGGTGATGTTCAAATTGATTTTATATTGTGTTAATTGGTCTAACAAATACGTCACGCGATAAATCTATACTTAAAACGCATGTACCATATGTGATTAGTTGTTATTGATTGAAAATATAGTTATATGCATTGTGACGAACCTCGGGGTACCAAACCCTGAGGCCCTATGGCTGGACCAATAAATGCTTGATACATTCTCAAGGAAAAAAGAAGCGTCCGACCAGGAACCTGGAGATCAAGGGTTCGATCACCGTTGGAAGCACACTTTTTACTTTCCTGTTACCAATGATGTCCGTGGTCCTCCCTGTGGTCACATGGAGTTAGAACCTGGTTGGTTGTGTTCCAGGGCGAACATCATTCAAAAGGGGGGAGAAGTGTGGCAGGTTATAATTATACATAGGATTAAGGTCGCCTTCTAGCTTCGAGTTAGAGGGAAATTCCCTTTAACTCAGTGGTAGAGCGTCCTGCTAGAAACCTGGAGATCGAGGGTTCGATCCCCGATGGATGCACACTATTATCTTTCCTGTTACAACTGTATAGGTTATCCTTGATCTATAGTTGTGTATTTCATTTCGAGACTGATTGAAAAAATTGAGATGGCCACCAGGCAGCTATCTTGTATTTTCAGAGTTCAAAGTTGTCATTGCTAATTCTCAAGACGTAAACAATGACACCACGTCATACCTAATTGTATAAAATTGGTCATCGAAATTTAAAAGATATGTGCATTTACTGTTGACAAGACTGTCGAATGAAGAGATCTTCCTATACTAGGCGCCAAGATCCTTTTGGGATCACTATGCCAAGTTCTTACAAAAGTCTTGGATATACAAATGTATCATCAACTTGTACGATTCAAGCATAGAGTTTATCCTCTGAAAGTAAACAAATATGTTACAGTAAATACCTATAATGTTCTAGGGAAAAGGTGGATGTGTTTGGAACAAAATCAGATTGAAATTATCATAAACAGATGAAGTGAATTGATGTAACAAAAACTTTGGCACCGTTTTTAGTAGAGAAAAAATATTTCAACGACCAGGTCTGAAACCTATATTTAAACATGTAGAACACTTGGCCATACGATCGATTGTATGTTTCCAGACCCCACGGCGAGGACGTGGTTCTACTTGGGGCCCAAATTTGGAATAGGAATACATATCTTTACTGTGGTTGAGTTGTCATACAGATTTTATCAATTATTCTGATTGATGTCTGGATAATAAAGCTGACAAATTTAATACAAACCATGAACATGCAGCAGCTATTTCCTCATGTAAACGAATATTCATTAACGCACATGCTGTATTTACTATTTTTATTAATTTATATATAGTCATTTAAGATGTATCATTGTTTGTATCATTCCGTATGACAACTCAAGCAAAGCAGGATACATATTTGGCATTAAAGGTCTAATATATGGTTTTGATGTCACGCCTGAAGTAAAATTTCTTCTATAAACCCAAAAGAAAAAATGCTTTGTAGGCATACATAAAACATCTACAAAGAGTATTTATTTTTACATTAGCGAGAGGATCCTACAAAGATTATTTATAAGGACAATTGTGACAGAGTTCAGTACAGAACAGGTTTTAACAGCAGCTGGAATGTAAGCAAAACATGTGTATCAATGTAAAATAAATGCAAAACATAATGCAATCACTTATCGGTAAGCCATTACAATAGCACTGAGATCGATATATCGGAGATATATATTCTTTGAGATGCTCCTTATCCTTATGAATATCATATTACAGATTAAAAAAATGATCGGTTACTGAACTGCAATAAAAGCATGATTAGATATAAATGAAATAGTCCAAAGCATTAAATTCCCTAATACAATTTATTATAGTACACATTATCTATATATCACACCTGTCTTTTGTAGGTATTTATTCTATAAAAATTATATGTTACTAAATTTGGAATGAAAACATTATTATATATAAATGAAATATTTACAAATTATTAAATTTTCAAAAAAACAATATACTATAAAGCACATTACAACTTAAGAAAATATTTGACTGACATCACATAACGATACAGACGTTACAAGACGAACATTTCAGATACACTCTCTCTCAAAACAGACGTAGACGACTTTATACTTTTTACGTCACATGACAAAAGAATTAACAATGAGGTCTGGCACGTTTAATTGTACCGACTAAGTTCTGCCTTGCATTGGATATGATTCACGTGTTTGATGTTTATGTATGTGATGTTCGTTTGACATTTGTACAATGTTCATGTGTACGATGTGTGACATATCATGGTGTGGCACCAATTGTGATTGTATGAGTAGTTGAACATCTGCAAAATGAAAGGTATTAACAGACATATTTCTTTTCATCATGACTACATAATAGTAAATATTGAAAACTATTAGTTTTCATACAAAATGAATTTGTGAAAGTTAAAAATAATTATTATTGCATTTCATCATGAATATATAATAGTATATTTTGAAAAACATCAACTTTAGATAAAAAATGTATTCAAAAGTATAAAACATCATTATTTAGAATTAAATCATGAATATATTTTAGTAAATCGTTATTTACTTATGCTTACTTCTTAATTATATACTGTATGAAACAGTTTTTGAAGAAAAAACAGAACTTCAAATACTTTAGATACAGTGTATCAAATTGTATAATAAATCAAGCTGCTAATATTGGTGGATCCCCAAGTGGCAATAAACAGCAATCCTTAGTATCCCCTTTCATGGATCCACTACATTAGTCGCCCTTTCGTTCGAATTTTGCTTTTCCGAACTTTCAGTTTTTGCTTTCTCGTAATTTATCAATGGAGATTCGGGCTGGCAAAGTAAAGAGAAAGCAAACTTCTGAACGCACAAAACAATATCCATGATTTTGATTTATTGCGTTTAGAGTTATTTTAGCAGTAAGTGTATATACAGTACATATCTTCGAGCTCGTTACTAATGCCTGTATGCTTGAAATGTAATTTTTGCGTGTCAACTTTTTATACTGACGACGGAACCCATTCATGTTCGGGAGGGGNCTTCAGAATCGCCCCCCCTTCAGAATCGCCCCTCCCCCCTGCAGAATCGGGGGCTGTTTCTACTTTGTCTTCTATTCAAGGGACATTAAATAAATGCATGTTTACATTGACAGGCGACTAATGTGGGCGCAAGCTTTATTGCATAACTTGAGGACTTCTTCGTTTCCTATTGTTCCTGTCCTCTTTCGTTGTATGTCTAGTTTCTCTTCCCGGTGATGTCTCCCTATTGGCACCCGTCCTTATACGACCGTGGTTGTTGCGAGGATGTTAACCCCAATTAAAACAGTTCTACCTTTAACACGTTGGTCTGATCAAAATGATATAACTAACCATAGCAACTCTTACCTTTCACATGTACAGGGATAAAAAATGAGACTTCGGTTCGTCTTGGTAAGGGTGAAAATCCTACCATCAACTTGGGCGAACGCGTGGTGTTGACAGGTTACGAAAGGAAAAAGTTATCAGAAATTGAATTAAAAATTACCTAGAGCTCCCAAGCAGGAAACACCTGCTCTGCCATCCATGTAACAGTATCTTAGGACGTCGCTAAATCTACAGTTGTAAAGACTTGTCTCTGATCCAACACAGTTGACATGTATCTTCACTTTCATGTCTTCTCTCGGAACCTTATAGTAAGATCCATAAGATTGTGCAGTTCCGTTTCTGGAAAGCAGTAAACTTGCATTTTAAAGATATAAAACACTTGATGAACAAATGCTTGACTGTTAAAGATTGATTACAAGCATGGCTGATCTTGGTTTTGTAGCATATAAGCGTTCGTAATATAGGTACAGTATTACCTGTCTAAACCAGATGTCACCAGGACCAAACTATTTGTCCGGTTTACACAGGTATCCGATTTATGCAGGATCGGCATGTCATTTTTTGAAAATGCATAAATGTCGTGTTTTGCATACGATCTGTATACATATATGTCAACATAAACAACAGAGAAATGAATTAATTGCAACGTTTAATTATTATCAAAATATACAGTATATAATACAAATGATTGGCGACCCAACATTTGATAGCGCTAATTTGTTTAGAATGTGTTTGCTTTAGATTGTAGCTGGCCGAGGGAAATTTCAGGACCGGAATGAACAATTTGTTTTTAGTTATAGATGGATTTCTTTGCCAACTTTTGTGAAACACCGTCGGTTTTCGGAATGAACAGGGTCCGGTTTATACAGAGTTTAATTACTTATATGATTATATAGGGACCACAGCCGTTTAAGACAGGGATCCGGATTTGACAGGGACTATTTTAGACAGGTTATACTGTAGTGTCCAAACGCAGCCATGCAGATCTAATTCCGGCCTAAGAGTGTTATCACACAAATATACGCAAAGTATTCCACCTGGTCACATTACACTAACACCCAGTTGTAATAACAACTAATGCCGAACGTTAATCAGGGCAAAGCAATAATCGTTGCATTTTTAAGAAATAAGGTATGTGTTCCGGCCTGGCCACAACTTGGGGTATTGCCAACGAGGCATTAGAAACAAAACGGTTGTTAGAAATAAGAAAGAAAATATAACGATCCCAAATGTCCTTAAAACTGTTTATAGAAGGTTAAACATAATCAAATCAAGAAGTAATGATCTCTTCCGTCTTGATTAACCTCTGCAACGTATCAATTATCCCCATTTGCCGTAACATGAATGCATACCTTACTTGGAGGCACGTCCTTAAATGACCTTAATCAGACGTTAAATCCTATAAAACCAAAACCAAACCAGCATTGAGCATGCTAGTGAAGGATTGATGACAATGTATCTCTTTGTGTAGATGTCGTTTTAAGTACTGTTTGGCCCATAGTGTCAAACATTGTCGATTGGATGGACCGTTAAAACATCATGGGAATCTAGGTTTTTAAAATAAATCAGATGCAACAACTGGCCTGTATTGGTGATGTTTTTCTTTTGGGGGGTTCGTTTCGGTTTAAGTTGTATTCACCGTTAAAGAATATCATCATACATATGCTACTAATGTATGTGCTCTATACCCGTATCCAAGCATTCGACAGACGATTCCAGCTTCGATATCATCCCAGTTATTCCCACACACTATAGACCACTGTCCACCGTACATAATCTCTACAGAGCCGGAGGTGTTGGACACATCATTCATGAGGCGGACCCCTTGTTGCTCGTCACTAGCTAAAATCATGATGGAGGAAAAATTAGTCAATATCTACTAAAGTTCAAAATTGTTGTGTCCTTAGCACTGAAGTTGGCATTAATTAAGTACTGCTTCGTCAGTGTTACAGTTTTCTATTCGTTACCCGATATATGTTTGATACGAATTATGTTAACGAAAAACTACATGTTGTAAATCGATTTGATCATTTCATCAATGTTTTTCATTGAATAAGAAACTCACCCTGCCAATCATTATAACAGAGGGCAGTCGCTATACCCAAACGTGATGATATCTGTCCCCATCCACCGAACGGACAGTCTGCGATATTTGTCTCTGTACCATTACACTGTAGCCAATCCATCCATGTTGGTAGTTTAGTGAACAAAAACGATGAATCCCCATAGGCAACTCCATTGCTGAAAAAAAACAGCAAACAATTGGTTGTTTGTATGAATGTACATCTATGTAAAATCTAATTAAAACATCTTTCCCTTTACGGTTATCTATATCTTTATTACTTCTTTCATACTTCGAAACATGTGTGTGTAATTGATTGATTACCTCAGATCCCTTATGGTATTGTAAGTGGTCCCCTAAAGATAGCTCATGAAATATAACTTTCCCCAAACCTGACCCTAGCTGTTAATAAGACGTTCAACCCTATAAAATAAAACCAATTCACACATGCAGACGCATATACATAATAAATACAATCTTAACTTTAATATACCTGTATCCAAGCATTCTACATACGACCTCAGCCTCAATGTTGTAAAAGCCGTCCCAACATACACTTCCCCAAATGCTGCTGTAATGAACTTCAACATGTCCCGCTCCATCAGATGGGCCATCCACTAAACGAACGTTTACCTCGGTGTCATCTGAATGTGAATCATATTGTATCTATTACACATTTTTACAATTTTCGTTATTATCTTGACTTAACACGGAAACTTGATCTCGCATGTATAACATTTATCGGATGTATATCGAAACTAATCAATTTTACAGAACTTCAGAGAAATCCTAAAAGGATAAAAAAAAAGGATCTTTATCAGATCTACAACCGATGATCTTTTAACTTCTGATTGTTATCCAGTCAAATGTTGGAGTCATAAATGGTAATCTCGTGCATTAACTTAAACCTCGTAAAATATATGTTATTTACCAATATGAAAAATATTATTGTTTAAAAGTGGAATATTTATGCAAATTGCTACACATTTGTAATTCATGCATAATAATATTTCAACACTCTCTTTCTTTGCTACATCTTTTTTTCGTCATCGCTGTTTCCGAAAATGGGAATTGCAATTAGATTTGCCCCCAGGCCAGGGCAGATCAAAGTCCCTGAAATGGAATATGTTATTTCCTCCGAAAAGGTTCAGCATTCAGGATAATCTTGTTGAGGACTCGCTACAAAGTCGGAATCATATCCGCGCTATCGCAAGGTGGCAATACATCAACAGACCCTGCCTCCAGCACACACGCACACAGCAGGCTTTAATTACACACGTTGAGGCATGACATTAACTGACCTTAGCTCTTGATAGGACGTTAAGGAAAATAAACCAAACTAAATACCGGACATGTAGTTAATATAATTATATATTGTAATTTAAAGGAATTCAGCAAAACATGTTTAATCTATATCAATCTGTGTTAATTACCTTCATCGTAGCAGAAAACATAAGCAGACGAATAATAAGATTTACAGTTCCCAACGCCCCATCCGTCGAACGGGCAATCTGCAAGGCTGGTCTCCATACCATAACACTGTACGCTATACATCCATATTAGATCTGGGTCCGTCTCATTGCCAAACCATTCATACCAAGCCGAATCCAATGCATAACGTCGACTAGTTACTGTTCCGTTGCTGTCAATAAATTTACTCTTGTTAGTTAGTAAGCCTATTGCTAGCCTGACAACAATATGATGGGACTATTACAAAAATTAAGACACTAACAAAACTTTAAAAGGTAGAATGTTAACAAATGTATACATAAGTTATTAGCGAAATGATGAAATATTCTTAACAATATCAATACAATTAAAAATGGTATTGTATACACCAATTTCACGCAGATGTACAAAATTCGAATGACGAATTAGTTATATGATATAATGTTTTCATATCAGGCACATCATAATATTTGTCTCGAATCTCCCTTAAATCGGTACATTTGATCAATATGAGGGGCAGTCATATGTTCGTCGTATGATTGAATCATGTACAGTTTATGGTGTGTATGCAATACATAGTAAGCCAGGCATTTATGAATAAATTTGCAATAGATGCAGGTATATGAACGTTAGTTTCATATTCTTTGTGATACCTGTCTGAATGACACTTGATCATACTGCAAATAGACGAAATATGCTGGAATCAATACCCATCATAGATGGAAAGGTCTTAATGTGCCTTATTAAAATTGCAAATTTCACTACCCCCGGGTCACCCATTCCCCTCTGGGGAGGGGGATAAACATTTCTTTAGTTTTGATAGAGAAATAACACTTTTGAGTATATTTTGTTTATTTTTATAGGATTTAATTCAAACTTCGTTGGAATTATCGTCATATATTTGTAGTTAGATGGTATAAGATTTAAACCTCAAACGTTCAACAGTCTTTTTTCCAGACCCAGATTTGCTGAGATCGAAGGATTTTTAATGATGTAAGGTCCTATGGTGCTTTATCAGAACTGTGAATTTTGTTACCCCAAGATCACCTATCCCCCTGGCGGAACCGTCGAACAATCAGCGTCCAGTATGCAAATCAACCATGCACAGATTTTGTGCAACTTCAGACTTTGTCGTGGTCTTTGGGTTTTCTACTACATGGTTACAAACTACCCTCACCGTAGAGTATTTCAGCATGCTATCTAACGGAAACCAAAATTAGGACAGACGGACGAACGATTCCCTCACTAAAATAGTCCTCGTTTAAAATATTGACGGGTATATAAAATCAAACAAAAAATGTCCCTTCATTTCCGTACGTTTTGCACTTGACGATCTCCTTGGCATGTGTGAATATTGTATCTTTGTAAAGTTACCTCCGTGTCATTTCATTTGATATAAGTATATGTTTTTCATTAAGACTATATATATAGATAGGCTAAGATAAGTATTACATTATTTTAGTGTCACATACGCAGTATACAGATAATGTACTACACCAGAAAACAATACCTAATGCCCCGCCTATATAAAACAGTAACGAGAAACTTTACTCAAAACATGTACATTTTTATACCGTAAATTACATAGTAATATATGATAAAAGGTAATACGTACCTAAACCCAAGCATTCTGCAGGCAACGTTGGCATCATTATAATTCCAAAGGTAGTCGCATACTCCGCCCCACTGTCCGTCATGGTACACTCCAACCCGGCCACTGTTGTTGTACAGACCGTTTTCTAGGCGGATCGCAAACGGCGAATCTGTCGTCGTAGTTATATCAGTCGGAATGGGCGTAGCTGGTGACATAAATGTGATCAAAATAATACACCATTTCAAAACCAACACTTAACGTTTCGTCTGCGTCAATAATCATATTAGTCCCGGCCCTGAAAAATTCGTCACATGTTTGTTTCAGGTTTTAAATCATAACAAATGCAGTAGTCAGCAGTATGATAGAGCCAGTTAAACAGTCCAAGCTCACTGTAAATTTAAGCTGAAATTCGAGCAGAGAGCTGCATGTAACTTCTAATGTTATGATTTTTATAGCGATATTTCTTTAAAATATCGCGTCGAAGGCAACCGTTCCCCTCATACTGACATCGGAACCCGTGGGGGTTTGGGGGAGTGGGCGAATCAGTTTTCACCTTGGAATCAGATTTAACCCATCACGTGATTTCAACAGACAGGATACACAGACTTCACAGGATTGACTCGTGGTTAGCTCATGACAACAGCGTGTTACACTTGTTCACCGCGGTTGTACATTGTTTCAGTTGATGTGTTGATGAATTGCAGTTGAGGGATGTGTATCTGATAAGCAGTACTATTGCTATTTGGAAGAATTTAATTGGATTTTCTAACACTGTTGTCAATTGGATTTCTGAGGGAATATGTACACCATTTATTCATGAACCAGAATCTTTCCGCATGGACAACCATGTACCGACAAACGTACAAAACAACAATTCATTACAAAAAAAATACAGAAGTTGTGTCACTAAAGTAGATTATGTTCCTAAGTGTGCGTCTTTACGTTTAAGTTCCGAAATCACGTATCAGAAAAGTACGTGCATATATACGCAGATCATTATCAAACCCCGACGTTAAGGCTAGAACGTTTGCTCGTATCATCGGTCAATGTGTTGCAACAACAAAGACCGTTCTGCCGGGTAAATTTAAACTTCGGGCCGCGTATGGATGGTTTGGTTTGGTTGAGTATTGTTTAACGCCCTATTTAACAGCTATGGTCATCCAAGGACTGCCGCTCCTGTGTGCAAGATGCATGCGTGTAGTGTATGCTTTTGGTAGGCTGCGATAAGTTCGTGTTTTCTTCTTGTGAAAGCGCGGAACTGATGCCGACTATATAGTGCTACCTCACTGAAAAAAACTGCTGTAGACACCCAGCAAGACACCCCACCCGGTCACATTATACCGACAACGGGCGAACCAGTCGTCCCACTCCTAAATTGCTGAGCGTTAAGCAGGAGTAGAAACTACCATTTTTACAGACTATGGTATGTCTCGACATACCGAATTTATCTTGCGCATTTAAAAACGATTTGGCAAAATAAATGGTCTGAGGAATTAAAAGGTTATTTGCAATTCAACCTTATGTGGGTTCATGTGCAACAAGTAGAGCAGACCGCAGAGAGGAGATTGTCCTCTCGCGACTGCGCATAGGCCATCCCTACATTACTCATGGCTATATTTCGAGAAAGACCTGCCGTATTGTCATGCATGCGATCAACCATTTACAGTCAAACACTTCACGGTTGAATGCGCTGATTTCAAACAAATACGTGACAAATGTTATGCTGTACCGTCTATGAAAAGACTACTCGGTACAGTTTTTTGTGCAATTAATATTTGACTGTTTACACTCCATTGATCTTTACAATAAAATATGATATATTGTGCAGCCAATTTGTTCGATATTAGTTCATTATTCCTTTTTTGGTTTTGGTTTGATGTGTTAATTTTCGTGATTCTCTCTTGTTACATTGTTGTTGGCCCTAAATGACTCGCATAGTCGATAGACTGTTTAACAATACAAAACAAAACAAAAAATAACAAAAAACAACATCTTGCGTCTTCCACGCTGTCTCTTTATAATTTGTACATCAACAGGCTTCACAAGCACTGTTTGGACACTAATGAAGACTTTCCATCATTAGTTCTAGCGTTGTAGTCAATTTTATCAGGGAGATTGCTGTTACTTCGAACAGACCACGGTCAAAGCTGAACTGTACTATCGCAGCTGTAAACACAATGTACGACGCCTATAATTGTCGGGTCCATGACGTTCATCTTTGATTCACAATGTGGTACATGCTCTTGTGCGCGCTCATACAAAATTACCAATGCAAAAATTATAGAACTTCCTCTGGAAAACAAATTTGTGATTGTCTAAATCTCGGACGGACGATAACGAGTGGACTATAAAGGAGTTCCGTTAATAGACCATTACTCTTGTCATCCTCGCTGTAATGTTGAAACCATTTGATATCGCTCATCAGACTCAAACCATGGATGCTAACACAGGACACTCGAATAGTATTGCATTCACTACAAACCCTTTAGAATTAGTATCGGATGGTTCCTTAAAAATCCGGGTTATTTTCGGGATAAAAAAGACACCAATCGGGATTAATTCGATGTACAGATACAAACACACTCATGTAAGAAGCTTGACCCAGTTCACACATTAAGCGTATACGCGGAGAGAACAGAAAGTATTCGTGACACACATAGCTCGCCGATTTTCCTGAGTTTAAAACAGCCATACAGGTCAATAGACTAGACCACGGTGGCGGCCATCTTAAATGAGGCTATTTCAAGGGCCGGTTTAGACAAGCAATGCTACTCCGAAAAATAGTTCTTACCTACTGCTGCTTCCGTGGTGATCGCGCACAACTGTTTTCCTAATATAATCAGAAAAATCGGTAAACGGAAAACCGATTCCGTGTTCTTCGAACATTATGTTCAATCGAAAGAAACAAAAGTATTTACAAATAATAGTTACAGTTGCGGACAAAAACACTAATCAGCGAGAACAATTCTGTTTTACTATAACATTATCTTCGATTGTTTAGCTTACCTTGCCCTCAGGGCCAAGTAAGCTTATGCCGTGGTGCAACGGTCTGCGTCCATCGACCGTCGTCCGTAAACCTTTTCCTTTCAAAACGCTACTCGTCCTTAACGGCTCAACGAAATTTGGCCAAATTTAGTCTGGAGCATCATTGGCCAAATGGTTATCAATATTGTATAAACAGGGACAGGGGGAGGGGCCAAATAGGGGGCGGGGATAGGTAAATATTCAAAAACCTTCAACCAATAGAAAGTTTTTTACCAAATTTATTCAAAGGCATCTTTGGACAAAGGCGCTTCAAGTTTGTATAAACGGAAGGCAAAGCCATCCCCCCTCCCCCTCTGGGGCAAAGGGGTTGGACCCGTTAGTGGAAATAAAGGAAACAATTAAAGATCCTTCTCAGTTTGTACAGATAAAGGTATTTTAACCAAACTTGTTCTAGATTATCTTGGGGCAAAGATAATTTAATCTTGTATTAAAGGAGGATTTACTTGTACTCTGTAATAAACCTGTATGGTACTCGGCAGGTTTTTAATTGAAAATAAAATACCAGGTGAGCTATTAAGGCCCCTGGGCCTCTTGTTTTGTTTGTCGTTCATTGTACTCGCGTTATAATTAATTGTTTTGCAAATGATTTTAAGGTTTATCAAACGATTTGTTAATTCAAATATTATTGCAATGTTTAATCTCTCTCGTTATCAGGCATTCATTTATAAATAAAACAATTCGTGAATTTATTTATGTTGAAATGTAGTGTTATTCCCTTATGACGTAGGTTTATACAAAGCGTAGTCAGGGGATTTAACTACGAGTTACTACGTATGCACCAGGTGGGGCTAAGGCACCTCGGCATCACTTCTTTTCTTGACGGGTTATTCAACGTTCATGAATATTAGTTTGTTTATGAATGCAATGGATGTTTATACTGAGTACTACGTTGGTGAGCTCAGGCAGAGAACATAGACATTCCCTCCTAAAAAAGTATTTCAATTTATCTTTACTGTAATGCAGTTATTCCCTTATAACGCATGTTTATAGAAATTTTGTATCGACTTTCTCCTCCCGACGATGTCCCCCTAGGCAACCGTCTTTTTATGACCCTGGACGTTAAACCCAATCAAGCAACACACACAAATGCATTGTATACTGACAACATCGGTTTGCTTTTATTTTGTTTAACGTCCTATTACCAGCTAAGGTTATTTAAGGGCGTGCTTCTATGTGTGTTGTGCATGTGTGTTTGTGTGTTGGAGGCAGGGTGTGTTGGTGTATTTGCATCCTGGCAACAACTGGTTCACCTGTTGTTAGTATAATGTGATCGGTCGTAATGCTGTGTTTGGTGCCTTCGACATGGCATTTCAGTGATAAAGCACTATAAAGTCGTCATCAGATCCGCGCTATCACAAGGATTCGTGTACACTAATATACTCTGTCTCCGGCATACATACACATGCATACTTGCACGCTTACACAACACACACTGAGGCACGTCCTTAAATCTAAATGACCCTAGTTGTTAATAGGACGTTAAACATAATAAATCCAAACCAATGCTACAGTGCTAACATCATGGTGGTTAAAGGGAGGTTTCTGTATTTACGAAAAACCTTTAAATCTCTTATCGAACCAATATATGTCTCTATACTATCTATAACGTTTGTTATATCCCAAAAGGTAGACGCCGCAATAGCCACTTTTATATTCAAATTGACATTTGTCTTACCTTTTCGTTTGTTTGATGTTCATTTTACAATTATATCTGATTTTATGGAACATTTATAAGCAGTAATGCATTCTTCAGTGCGTATACAACAAATTACAAACTGTAAATCCTTAAATCGGAGCTAATTATCCATGCTATAGAATAAACCGCCGAGACGAGGTTGTCCCTGCCCTTTTTCCTGATGGCTCATTCATAAATTTCCCAAAGTTATCAATTGAAAAGCGAAGACCAGTCTCAATATATAACATGTAACGAACCATTTACAGTAAAACACTTGTTATTAGATTGCATTGATGTTCAGCCAACAAGAGCAATTTTTATAAGATAACAGATCTCAAACATCTTTTCCAAACAGTCAATATCTCTACAATTCTAACCTACCTTAAACACGTTGGTCTGTTTCAAAATGATATGACTAACCATAGCCACTCTTACTTTTCAAGTTTACAGGGATACATTTTTAGGACTTAGATTTATCTTTGACAGGGTGAAAACCCTACTATCAACTAGGGCGAACGCGTGGTGTTGTTAGTAAATGAAAGGAAAAGGTGATAAGAAATTTGGCGAAAAAAAACCAAAACGCTTCAATAGATCCGGATTTAGTTCAGCGCATTAGAAGGCAAATAGGAGAATTCCAATGTTATTGGGAGGGGAACGTCATGCTGTCGTGTCCTGATTACGAAATTCAGTAAGATGGCAAATGGCTTTATCACCGTGTTCATATAATAGATAATTACA
Organism: Mizuhopecten yessoensis; assembly: GCF_002113885.1. Lineage (NCBI taxonomy): Eukaryota > Metazoa > Mollusca > Bivalvia > Pectinida > Pectinidae > Mizuhopecten > Mizuhopecten yessoensis. Next base: position 507,067 of record NW_018404603.1, read on the forward strand.
ATGTTATATACCGATATTTCCGTCAACAACAAAAATATGAGTTACAATACATCTAAACACATTTTAATTTACCTAGAGTTCTCGAGCAGGAAACACCTGCTCTGCCATCCGCGTAACTATTGCAGTATTGCTGGACGTCGGATAATGTACAGCTGTAAATACTTGACTCTGATCCCATACAGTTGACATGTATCTTCGATTTAATGTCTGCTCTGGAACCCCTCTGGTAAGATGTATAAGATTTTGCAGTTCCGTTTCTGAAAAGAGTTAAACTTGCATTTTAAATATATAAAACACTCGATGATTACATGCGTGATGCATGATTGTGTAGCATATAAGGTAATATAGGTATTATCTATACGCAGGTTTGCACGAGAGGATAGATGCTGTATTTTGGTAAACGTCCTTACACACAGCTCAGATCTTACGACATGCCTCCATGTCTGTAATGTATGCGTATGTGTGTGTATGTGTGCTAGAGGCATGAGGTGTTGATGTTTTACTTCCTTGCTATAGAGCAATATCAATTGCGCTGATCTGATGCCGACTTTAGAGTGTTACCTCACTAGTACACCTTGTCGCAGGCACACAGCAGAGTATTCCAACCGGTCACACTACACTGACAACCAGATTTAATTACAATTAAAGCCAAGTGTTACGCAGGTAAAAGCAATTTGAATTGTATTTTAAGTTATTATGTATAAGTTTCGGCCTGGGGTCCGAAACAATTGTCTTCCTCACTTGGGCGAGCGTTCAACAATAAAGCAAACGAGGGGTATTAGTAAGGAAGGCCCTGGACAAAACGGTTATAAATAATTAGAATGCAATAATCCCAAATGTCCTTCAAAACTGTTATTGGGCGTTACACATAATCAAACCATGTCGTAATGATCTCTTCTGCCTTGATTGACCGTAATAACCCCCAGCAGCCATAACATGCGCGCATACATATACACATTAAGTTAGTTATATAGGACCTCATCTGTTGATAGGGCATTAAACCCGTTCATACCAAAATAAAACCAAATACAAAAAGTAGTTTGAATTGTTTATCAAAAGTTACGACAAGGTCCATTGACGGTTGACACGACTCAATATAGCTGGGAAATGAAGAGAAAAGATCGATCCAACATGGAACCAATAAAGGAAGGCGTTGGCGCAATATTCTTGCGATGTATATGTTAAGTGGGGGACAGCATAAAGCTTTATGCGGGACCATAGAAAAGACATTATAATCTTCATATTTTGCCGAGGTCCTACCTTCATTTCACACGCACTAAAGGAAGGTCAGCTGTACCTACCTTTTCTAGTCTCATATTTTGCGATTGAAACGTTGGGGATTTGCATTTGTGCAACTTGGGGACACAAAAGCAACAAAAGCAAAACTGTTGCATCTATTGCAATATTTGGGATATTAATATTTCTCTCTACTTCTTACTACCTTTTTACGTACTACCTATTGCCTTGCTTGGCAACATCTCTTTTTTGGCTTCAATATTGAACATTTGTCCAGACGAGATGGCAATGGGTTCTGTTCCAAGGCCAGAAAATACCAAAGTCCTTAAACATTGTAGTTGTTATTCCCTGCTTAATGTTCCGGATTTAGGGTAATAATAATAATTAATAAAAATTAGAGGTTCCTATTTACCGCTTTTTCTTATCACAACCTAGTTCGTAGGTCGTCTCATAGCGGTTCACAAATTATTATCCGTGGTTATAGGGCCTTTGCAACAAGCCAATATCTTTCCTAACTCCCTGGGTGCAGAGCATACAGCCGGAGCTGCCATTTCGGCGCTAACACCTAGCATTCAACAATTCTAGCGCTGCCCAACCACGTACTCATTTACAGCCGAGTACACTGGAACAAGCGGAGTAAAGTATCTTGCTCAAAGTTACAACACAGTGCCGTGCCGTGACTAGAACTTCTGTCACGAGCCCAGTTTCCTAACACTAGACTACCGTGCCTCCCTTGGCAATAACTGGTTCACCCGTTGTCAGTATAATGTTACCCGGCGGAACGCGAGTTGCCTTCGGTATAATATTTTAGTGAGATAGCACTATAAAGTCGGCATCAGATCCGCGCTATCACAAGGAGGCAAGTACACCAACATACCCTGTGGCAAGCACAAATGCACACATGCATGCATGGAGGCACGTCTATAAAGAACCTTAGTCGTTATAGGACGTAACACAAAATAAAACCAAACCAAACCAAACCTAAAACATTGTGTTTAACCAAACGTTTTAGGATGTATCGTTCATGATCAGGCTATTTGGTTCAATGTTTGATATTCATGTTCGTTCATTTGATCGTTATCGTAAAAATGTATTATTTTATCAATTTATATACAACAAATATGTTGGGTTTTTTTCACCTGTGAACACCTAGGTGTAAGATTGATGTATTTCTTTAGGTAAATATCTTTTTCTTTAATACTATTTGGCCCAAAATATCTAACATTATCGACCGGATAGACCGTCAAAACATAGATCAGTCTATAAACACCCTGAAATAAAAAACAAGATGCTATTAAGAATCTTAAGTTTTTAATAGAAAAAACGGTAAAAACAGTACGAATATCGTTGTGATTTTCTGCTTTTGTGTGTGTTGCGGTTTGATTCTTGATTAGCCGTTATAGAACATAACTATGCTACTGATGTAGTCTGCAATGTATGCGTTATATACCCGTATCCAAGCATTCGACAGACGATTCCAGCTTCAATGTCATCCCAGTTATCCCCACACACTATAGACCACTGTCCACCGTACATAATCTCTACAGAGCCGGAGGTGTTGGACACATCATTCATGAGGCGGACCCCTTGTTGTTCGTCACTAGCTAAAATCATGATGGAGCAGAATCTGGTCAAAATCTAATGAAGTTCTAAACTGTAACGTCCTTAGCACTGACGTTTATTAAGTACTGCTTCGTCAGTGTTATAGTTTCCTTTTTCGTTACCCGATATATGTTTTATACGAATTATGTTAACGAAAAACTACATGTTGTAAATCGATTTTATTATTTCAACAATGATTTTCATTGAATAAGAAACTCACCCTGCAAATCATTATAACAGAGGGCAGTCGCTATACCCAAAGTCGATGATATCTGTCCCCATCCACCGAACGGGCAGTCTGCGATATTTGTCTCTGTACCATTACACTGTATCTGTTCCATCCATTTTGGTAGTTTAGTGAAAGAAAATGATGAATCCCCATAAGCAACTCCATTGCTGAAAAGTATCAAACAATTGGATTGTTAGTATGGATGTACAGTCTATGTAAAACCTGGAAAACAAATCTTGTCCATTTACGGTTAACTATATCTTTTTTAATTTCTTTTATACTTCGAAACATGTGTGTGTAATTGATTGATCACCTCAGATCAATATGGGTATTGCCAGTGGCCTCTGAAAAAACAGCTCATGAAATATAACTATCCTAAATCTGACCATAGCTGTTAATAAGACTTTAAAACCTATGAAATAACACCAATCCACATATACAGATGCATATATTAATGAGTACAGTCTAACTTTAATATACCTGTATCCAAGCATTCTACATACGACCTCAGCCTCATTGTTGTAAAAGCCGTCCCAACATACACTTCCCCAAATGCTGCTGTAATGAACTTCAACATGTCCAGCTCCATCAGATGTGCCGTCCACTAAACGAACTTTTACCTCCGTGTCATCTGAATGGTAATCATATTGTATTTATTACACAATTTTACAATGTTCGTTAATATCTTGACTTAACACGGAAACCTACTATTGCCTGTATAACATTTATCGGATGCATGTATATTGCAACTAATCAATTTTACAGAACTTAAAAGAAATCCTAGTAGGATCTTTGCGCCGACCATAAAGAAGGATCTTTATTAGATCTACAACCGGTGATCTTTTACCTTCTTACTATTATTCGGTCAAATGTTGGAAGTCCTAAACGGGAATCTCGTACATTATCTTAAACCTCGCAAAATCGTATGTTCTTTACCAATATGAAAAATATGATTGTATAAGAGTGGAATAGTTAGGCAAATTGCTACAAATTTGTTATTCATGTATAAAAAGAAGTGCTGTCAATGAGGGATGCACGATCAAAAGGGCCGTGAGAACATTTAGCAAGGAGAACCTACACATTAAATTTGAACAAGATTCCTTCAGTTCTCTCTGAGAAATAGAAGTAACAAGACTTAACGGTCACACTCAAAGATAGCCATCTGTCAATAATTTTGTTTTTGCAGTCATTCTCAAAAGTTAACATGTGAAACTCAAGACTAAGGAGGCCAACTTATCAAACTTGAGAACGATCCCACAGATACTTTCAGAAATACCCATAACAATTCTTTGTCATCGAAAACGATTCTTAACCTTCGAAATCCAAAAAGGTTGAATGTTGGCGGTTTCGTTTTTCCTGTCTAAAAAGTAAACAAGCAGAGCTAAAGACCAAAGAAAACCATTTAAAAATAACTTCTGTACTTTCTGAATAGTAACGATAACAAACCGTAACTGTCAAAATATCCAGGACTTTCTGAGAAATAACCATAATTACGTCTTTATTGTCAAATCCAAGATGGCCGCTGATCAGCCATTTTTAAGTTAAACGACTTCTTCTTAAAAACAAAAATGCAAAGGATAGTGATATGAAACCAGTAGCATGCTGAGATGAAGAGCTACCAAATTTCCATGTGAATGACATTGACACACTTCCATGGTCATTTATGTCTAAATCTTCTCAATTAACAAAAAGTATAGGGTGTTGTATTTGGCTAGTGACATTCTGGGATGAAGGGTTATACAAATTGTTTAACTTAATGTCCTTGATTGACTTTCAATGTCACATGGGTCACTTGTGTTTAAATCTTCTAACAGGTTCTTTTGAATGACTTTGAGTCAAAACACTGAAATTTGCATGTATCTTTATTTTTATCCACTTTTACGGTAACAATTGTGAAATCAAAACCAGGTAGGCGATGCAGACATTTTGGGCCTCTTGTTTTTTGTTTCACGACCTATTAAAAGATCAGGTCATTAAAGGACGTGTCTCCATGTGTGTAATGGGAGCGTGCTTGTGTGTGTGTGTGTGTGTGTGTGTGTGATGGAGACAGGGTAAGTTGATGTATTTGCCTCCTTGTGATAGCGCGTATCTGATGCCGACTTTATAGTGCTATCTCACTATATGCTTAAGAGTGCTACATGTACCTCACTGAAATACCAAAAGTATAATGAACAAGATACGAAAGGGGACGAGCATATATAATCTGAAAAAGAGTACACCATTACTTTGAGAAAAAGCAATAACAAGCCTAACTTCCAAACTTCAAGATGGTCACCTGTCGGCCATTTCATATATCCGAACGGTCTATAAAGGTAACATGCATAGACTAACACCACGGGGAACTTACATAATTATGAAATTTGAGAACGATCCCTCAAGTACTTTCTCAGAAATAGAAATAAACCTTTACTGTCAAATTCCAAGATGTCCGCTTGTTGGTCATTTTGTTGTTCCTTTCAGTTTTAAAAGTGAACAAGCACAACTGGAGTCCTTGAAAACATACATATCGATTTTGAGAAAGATCCCTCAAGTAGTTTCTGAGAAATTCCCAAACCGTCAAATTCGCCAAGTGACTCGGTCGGTCATGTTTACATACTAAATTTGAGAAGGATCATGTATTTACTTTTTGAGAAAAAAGCGATAACAAACCTTAGCTATCAAAATCCAAAATGGCCGCGTTCGTCGTGCTAAGGAAAACCTACATGTTAAATTTTAGAAAGATTCCTCTAGCACTTTCTGAAAAATTGCGATAATAAAAATTGTCTAAGGGCGATTTGAATGGCCTACAGCTGATGATGGCGGTTTGAAAAACAAAAAACTCAAGTCATAATAACCCGTGTCGGACCTAATTGACAAACAACGCACACACGTATGAACGTTACCTTCATCATAGCAGAAAACATACGCTCTGCCGTAGTATTCGTTACAGTTTACATTGCCCCAACCATTAAACGAACAATCTGCAATGCCAGACTCTGTACCAGTGCACTGCACACCATCCATCCAAACAAGGCCTGGTTCTGTCTGATTTCCATACAATTCATACCAAGCGGAATCGCGGGTCTGGAATCTGTGAGCTGTAGTTCCATTGCTGTAAATATATGTATGCTCATTTTAGTATAAAAATTAGCATAGTTGTCAAGTGAGGTTATAGAAAAAGAGTGATTAGAGTGACACTAAGTCGATTGTTCAACGACGAGCAACAGTTAAGTCATATCGGTTCTAACAACAATATTAAATAAGGAACAATTGCAAAACTTAATACACCAAAAAAATAAACTGACAGGTAATAGGCTTAAATATATCGGTACACAGCAAAATAGTCAGATATTATAAAAAATATTTTTAAAGTAAAAAGGTATGAACCAATACCATACAGATATTTCAAAATCGTATTTCTGTCCCCAGGCCAGGACATACCCAAATCCTTAAAAATGGTAGTTGTTTTTCCCTGTCTAACGTTCAGCATTAAGGGTATTAACAAGAACTGGTTCAGCCGTTGTCAGTATAATGTGAGCGGGTGAAATTCTGTGCGGGGTGCCTTCGGCATGGTATTTCAGTGAGATGGCATTATAAAGTCGTCATCAGATCAGCGCTATACAGGGAAACAACTATACCAACATGCCCGGCCTCCGGTATACATACATACATTGTACATACATGCACGCTTACACACCTGACATTGATGTGATGTCAACAACTGGTTCACCCGTTGTCAGTATAACGTTACCGGTCGAAATGCTGTGCTGTGTGCCTTTGGTATGATATTTCAGTGAGGTAGCACTCTACAGTTAGTATCAGATCCAAACTATCGCATTGACGCAAATACACCAACATACCCAGCATCCGGCATACATACACACAAACACGCATTCCACACATTAAAGCACGTCCCTAAAGGACCTTAGCTGTGAATAGGACGTTAAACATAATAAAACAAAACCCATTCTTTTTAACATTTGCCTTCACTTTCATGAACGTCTATTGTAAGTGTATGACCTTGGCTCTGCTAAGTGCTGTTTGGTCCTCTATGACATAAATTGTCAATGGGCCATAAAATAATACAAAAACAGGCGAAAACTATCAAAGAATAATTATCATCGTATCAAGACTATATAAATGAATTAGATACTTACTTGTATCCAAGTTTTCTGCAAACAACAATTGCATCATTGTAGTTCCAGGAATCACCACAGATCCCGCCCCATTGTCCGTCATGGTACACTTCTACCCGCCCAGTGTAGTTGTACAGACCGTTTTCAAGGCGGACGTCAAACTCCTGGTCTACCTGTGCTGCTGTATAGAAACAAGAATTTGAACACTTAATCTAATATTACCATAACTAAATCACCTATGGGGAAAAAGATTGTGTTAAGTCAACATGAACACGCGTAAAACTGTTTTACGGCGATTTCTCTTATCCAGTCCCTTTTATGTATATGAGGTAAAATAATATACGGTGTATCGTAAACTAGTTTTTCGCTAACCTGTGGCACATTGTGGTAATTTTGAATCGCGTTAGGTGTACAGCTGTACATTGTAAAACGAGACGTATGCCGACGATGTGTCGATCGACATAAGTCGAAACTTTAGTTTCTTGGTTTGAGTCACCAGCGGTATTTTCTCATGGAAGGTTACTCAAGTCTCCCGTGTGACGAGAAACAGCAAGTAACGTTTACCAGGGGTATATTTGTATTGGACCCTACCGATTTGTATACTAACACGCGTGAATTTAACTCCTTTATACAATTGTACATAAACATGAAAACCCAACAATCAAAAAAAGTTTTTATTTAAAACAAACCTAGGTATCTCGCTAATATATGGTAACATGCTTTAAATCAAAATTACGTCGATTTCTCTTATCCAGTCCCTTTTATGTACATGAGGTAAAATAATATACGATGTATCGTAAACTAGTTATTTGCTAAACTGTTGCACATTATGGTAATTTTGAATCGCGTTAGGTGTACAGCTGTACATTGTGTCGATCGACATGAGTTGAATCTATAGTTGCTTTGTTTGAGTCACCAGCGGTATTTTCTCATGGAAGGTTACTCAAGTTTCCCGGGTACGAGAAACACCTATATAATTACGTTTACCAAGAGGCTATGCTGTATATTTGTATTGGACCCTGCCGTTGTGTATACTAACACGCGTGAATTTGTCTTCTTTATACAATTGAACGTAAACATGAAAACCCAACTTTTAAAATAAGCCTTTATTTAAAGACAAACCTACAGATTTCGTTAATATATGGTAACATACTTTAAATCAAAATTACTTTATAAACGAAATCATATTAATTTTTATAGCCATTCCTCTATTTATATCAACCACAATTGCCATCGCACACCGTTCATCCAACGTGAGCACGGATGTGCGTTAGATGTAATCGCCTAGTATAGCTTTGTTCGTGCACACACCGTGCGCACACCGCACATCTGTATAAAAAGTGTTAGTACTTGAGGATAAGGTAAAATAGCTGGTCGTTGACCTCATTTCATAACACCATACTATAACCACATCACCTTCACATCTAAAGACATTTCCTTACTTAGCTGTACCTATATGCAAATTTGGATGGCTATCCTGTCCAAGAAAAAATGGCCGCGATATGCTCCGGAACTATTACTTTAGTATTTAAATGGTAAAGGTCAAATTAAGGTCACAGTTACCTTTGTTTGTGTGATAGATATGTGGGGTATACGGGACATTACAGTGGAGTACATTTTGAAAAATGATAAGACTTAAGATACATTCGTGATAATTATGTCAATGTCACAGACAGGAAAACCCTTTTCACTTCCGTAGACTTGGGGGCATTTTTCAACTACATATGTATATAAAAGACGTGGGTCTGTTTTATAAACTGTGATTCAATTAATCTGACTGTTTTACTCCATTTATGCATAATATCTCTAACTAAACTTTCATATTTTATCTTTTTGAACTATTTTAACTCTCTAAGCCTATCCTGCTACTGATTTTATAAGATATACGTCGTATTATATGATTTTCATTTTGATTCCTCAAATGGTTGCCCCACTCTAAAATATATGTTGATCCTTAATAAGCTGAAACAAACAAAACATCATACGGGACACTGATACCATTTACACTCCATGGATAACTAGTTACTTATAACCCGACTAAGTTTAACCACGCCTAGTCATATTTTAATTATATTTCATATGTTATCGTGTTTCCAAAGATATCGTGAATAACGCGGTCCTTTGATATCAATATAGAATACCTTTTGTGCTTATTGATATACTAGTCCACAATAACTATTGGCAAGTATGGGCGCCGATAGTAGCTACAAATAAATGATAATGAAGCCGATGATATCTGTGGGTTGTTTTTGTACCCAATCACAATTACCACCGTCTTAGAGGTACACAAAAGTACATATTCTTCTGCGTTGCCATACTTGTTTGTGACAAACAGTGTTTAAATGCAAACAAACGTGGAAATATAATTATTTAAAAGCTTTGTCCTTAATTGATAAGCCAAATACTGAATTGTCATCAAATTATAAGTCAAATACTAAATTATCCTCAATTTATGTGTCAAATACTGAATTTTTCCTCAAATTATAAGTTATATACTGAATTGTCCTCCATTTATGAGTCAAACACCGAATTGTCCTCAATTTATAAGTGAAATAGTAAATTATCATCAATCTATGAGTCAAATACTAAATTGTCCTCAATTTCCAAGTCAAATACTGAATTGTCCTCAATAAATAAGTCTAACACTGAATTGTCCTCAATTTATGGGTCGTATACTGAATTGTTCTCAATTTATAATTCAAATACTGAATTGTACTCAATTTATGAGTCATATAATGAATTGTCCTCAATTTATAAGTCAAATACTGAATTGTCCTTGATTGATAAGTCTTATACTGAATTGTTCACAATTCATGAGTCAAATACTGAATTGTCCTCGAGTTATGAGTCAAATACTGAATTGTCTTCAATTTATGAGTCAAATACTGAATTGTCCTCAATTTATAAATCAAATACTGAATTGTCCTCAATTTAGGAGTCATATACTTAATTTTCTTTAATCAATAAGTCAAATACAGCATTGTCCTCAATCTATGAGTCAAATTCTGAACTGTCCTAAATTTATGAGTCAAATATTGAATTATCTTAAACGTATGAGTCAAATACTGAATTGTCCTCAATTTATAAAGTAAACTACTGAATTGTCCTCAATGTATGGGTCGTATACTAAATTGTCCTCAATTTATGGGTCGTATACTGAATTGTTCTCAATTTATAATTCAAATAATGAATTGTACTCAATTTATGTGTCAAATACTGATTTTTTCCTCAAATTATAAGTTATATACTGAATTGTCCTCCATTTATGAGTCAAACACCGAATTGTCCTCTATTTATAAGTCAAATACTGAATTGTCCTCAATTTATAAAGTAAACTACTGAATTGTCCTCAATGTATGGTCGTATACTAAATTGTCCTCAATTTATGGGTCGTATACTGAATTGTTCTCAATTTATAATTCAAATAATGAATTGTACTCAATCTATGAGTCAAATACTGAATTGTCCTCAATTTATAAGGCATATACTGAATTGTCCTCAATAAATAAGTCTAACACTGACTTGTCCTCAATTTATCAGTCAAACACGGAACTGTCCTCAATATATAAGTTAAACACTGAATTGTCCTTGATTGATAAGTCTTATACTGAATTGTCCTCAATTTAGGAGTCATATACTTAATTTTCCTTAATTGATAAGTCAAATACAGCATTGTCCTCAATCTATGAGTCAAATACTGAACTGTCCTAAATTTATAAAGTAAACTACTGAATTGTCCTCAATGTATGGGTCGTATACTGAATTGTCCTCAATTTATGGGTCGTATACTGAATTGTTCTCAATTTATAATTCAAATACTGAATTGTACTCAATTTATGAGTCATATACTGAATTGTCCTCAATTTATAAGTCAAATACTGAATTGTCCTCAATTTATAAAGTAAACTACTGAATTGTTCTCAATGTATGGGTCGTATACTGAATTGTCCTCAATTTATAAGTCAAATACTGAACTGTCCTCAATTTATTATTCAAATATTGAATTGTTCTCAATTTATAAGTCAAACACACAATTGTCCTCAATTTACGAGTCAAATACTGAATTGTACTCAATTGATGAGTCAAATACAGAATTGTCCTAAAACCACAAGTCAAATACTGAATTAACCTCAGTTTATAAGTCAAACACTGAATTAATGCTACTGAACCAGAATTATTATAAATGTGACGAACGCGATATATGGTATATGGTATATGATGTAATGTTTGACGTACCTGCATTATACCTGCACAGGAAAAGGAAAATAACGACCAGTAGTTGAGAATGCGACGCCATTACACAGCTTCTCTCTCGCCGTAGGATTACTGGGCTGTCACGAACCTACCCACTTGTATATACACAAGGGCCGTTGCTGCGACGTAAATTACATTCTGTTCTTACACTGGCTATACATTAATGTGTTTGCTACCAGGAAGTAATAGAAACCTACACACGTGACTGTCGAATTCACTCATGTTTAATATAAACATTCATGAAAACCAGTGAATCGTTACATGGTACACAACAAGTACACCCAGTCCGTGCTCTAGTATAGGTAGATTAACCGTCCCCCTCCCCACCCTGCAGAATACTATAGGTAGATTAACCGTTCCCCCTCCCCACCCTGCAGAATAGTATAGATAGATTAACCGTCCCCTTCCCCACCCTGCAGAATACTATAGGTAGATTAACCGTCCCCTCCCCACCCTGCAGAATACTATAGGTTGATTAACCGTCCCCCTCCCAACCCTGCAGAATCGAGATGGTTACTTCCTTGTCTTCTATACGCCAGCTGTATCGTAAAAGGTGACTAATGTGTGGGCCCCCTGCAGAATCGGGACGTTTTTCCACATTATCTACAAAGAGAACATGGAAGACACCAAAATGAATCTGCTACTCCCATTGCAACATTTCGTATCTTTTCGTTTTCTACTTTTCCTGTCTTCTTTCTTTTCTATTTCTGTTTCAGGCGTTGTCTCCCTAGGCGCGCATTCTCATATGACACTGGCTGTTGCGAGGACGATAATTCTAAAACAAAACCCAAAGTCTCCCTTCCTGGATCAATTGAGATACTATCGAGTTTCAGACATTTTGAGTTTCCCTGCCGATTACTAAAACCCCTATACAATATATACTAGTACAGGGGTGTCAGCGTTTCAGTTTACAAACGGAATGGAATGAAAACGCAATCGAAACACAACGAGAACGGAATAAAAACGGAATGAAACAAGGCCTAAACGGAACGGAACGAAAATAGTTTCACTGTTTGAAACGAAATACGAAAGTAGGCGATACGAAACGCGAGAATAAACTATTCTAATCGAGATTTCCGTTGTAATCTATAGGGATTAGCTACGACAAATCAGCAGTAGATAATAATGTTGAGTAAAAAAATACATATTTGCATACTTGTTTACCGAGTATAGGTATGTATTCCATATCTATGGTTTCTAGCCCATATCAGAGACGAATTATTAATTAATTGTCTGTGAATTGTTTCGCCGAGTGATCTCGGTAGGCTGTTTGTTGTTGAAATAATGTTGGACGTACACTTAGATGTACCTCCACTTGACGATTTCACAAAGCATCCAATACATATTAGGGTTGTACATATTATTATATCAATGTTCTTTAATGAATTCGGTACATGGCCAAGATTCTCATTTATTATTAATAGTGTACGGACGATGACCGGGCCCCGGGATCATGAAACGGACTTAAGTCTAATTCTGGACTTTGTCCAATGTTTTCTTACTTGAGTCTAAAAAACAGACATAGCTTGGGGATCATGAAAAAAACACTTAAGTCTGAATTTGATCTTAAATATGGCGGACATATTGTACGCTTCAGCTGCCTGTCTGCTCTATTGAGAGAAAGGAAGAGACATTTCGTCTCGAGTATTTCTAGACCATTTACTTTTAAAACCCTTCAATTAAATCAGGATGAATGGAGAGTTTTACAAACGTGTTATTGATTCAAATGACCATCTTGAAGCGGTCCACATCGTAATCCAACAAGATCATCGAAATCTAAACTTGCTGGCTCAGCTTGTTTGAGAATCCTTCCTAGCCGCTGCATCAATCACATTCAGTGATTCACAAGAAGACATGCTGAAATGTTAATTATAATACTTATACTATGTAATCGTTCGCTTGAACTTAAATCGTTCCGGTGTTGTAAACAATGCGATTGCAGCGCCGCATCCTTGACGGCCGTAATAAAACTAACGAACACTCTCGAAATGTATCCAGCATTTGCAAGATCACAATTATCACCGTACTGCGATTGAAACGAAGATGTAATCATGTATTGTTCCTTCTAGCCTAAATTATTATTCATTTTATAATCATACATTGCTTGGAGAATTATTACCTTCTAGCTGTTTTTTTTTTATCAAGTTGTAGTATTCTTTGTTACTTAACCAGAATGTGCAATATATCATTTGAATATAATCAGTCAGCATGTCCTGACAGGATTAAGATTAATGAAAAAATTGTGGGACATTCAGCTTTACAATATTTGAGGAAACTGATCAACCTTGGCTGGCCTTTAGCTGTAATGAATAATTTCTTGTCTATTGACTTTAAACAAATCTGATCTGTTGATTAATAGTAGAAAATATTCCCCTTCCTGGAGGGTGAAACACAGAAATCTCCAACCAAATAGGCAATTATTTCTCTAATTGAATAGAACATTTACATGATTTGAAAGGATAATTCAACATTGTATTTGTCAAAACAAGCACAACATAAGTTACAAGAGTTTGGCTAAATATGGCACTAAAGTAATACATGTGCATAACAACTGAACATCATCATGAAATTACTCAAAATAAGAAGCCACTATATATTTCAAGCAGATTTTCAGATTTTTTTTAGTAATAATGATATTGGTATACAGGTGAAATCAGTTTTTATTTTATTTTTCATAATATTCCTCGACAAGTGATTGGTTAGAAGTGCATCACGTTTCCACCGATAACAACCGATATTAACTTGGGGTGTGTGATTTTTGTTGAAGGACTAGGTGTTTCTAAACATAGAATTATGACGTTTCTCCAAACGAACGCACTGCATCCCTGCAGGTAGGGCGTAAAAATTTTACCTGCTGCCCCCAATTGCATGATCGTAAGAGGCGACTAAATTTGGGACCTTATCTCTTCTCTCCTTTCTTAATAACTTTCTTCTTTATAATGTCTCCCTTGACAATGCCTCACTTTTACCCATTTGTTGAGCGTTCGCCCCTGTGAGGAAGGCTTTGGTTTCTGTCCCCTGGCCGAGACATACCAAAGTCTTTAAAAATGGTAGTTTATACTCCTGCTTAACGCTTAGCAAATTAGGAGTGGGACGACTGGTTCGCCCGTTGTCAGTATAATGTGACCGGGTGGGGCGTCCTGCTGGGTGTCTTCGGCACTATGTTTCAGTGAGGTAGCACTATAAAGTCGGCATCAGTTCCGCGCTATCACAAGGAGACACACGCGAACATATCGCAGCCTCCCAAAATACACACGCATACACTACACGCATGCATCTTGCACGCAGGGGAGGCCATCCTTAAATGACCATAGCTGTTAATAGGACGTTAAACATAATCAAACAAACAAACAAACAAACAATTTATCAGGTTAATAAATCCAGGTGTCGACTTCAACCAAAGGCTATAATTGTGAAAAGTATCTAATGTAGGTTTCCTTTACCATAACAATTTAGTATGGCTTAGAGTCTGTAACAACTCAAAGAAAAAAAAGCGGTATCCTTATGATATGATTTTTTTTTAAGAAAGATTACACATTTGTAAGGAAATTTGAGCCACAATATATCATAACAATGTGACCAAAGACATATATATTTATACTTAAGGAATAGTAAAAATATCAAATATCAAAACATGAATGCTTAAATACAATTACAGTCACTTTGTATAACTCAATTAGTTTAACTACTGGTTACATACATAATCTGAAACACAAACAAGAGGCCCAGGGGCCTTGATAGCTCACCTGGACTTTTATTTTGAATTTTTGAAGCTTTTGGAAAAAATAAATGTTTATCAAAAAGACTATAAGGAAATTATATCCAACTTTGCATGTTTGGGGGATTTTTGGCACATTTTATTGCTCTACAACTTTTTTTTATCTTTGTGAATCTTCGTTGGAAAACATTTTTTTATCTGAACTAAGATGGTTGTTATAGCCATTTATTCACTTCAAACACATCATATTGATTTAAACCTTTAATCTATATCACAAAATGTCATTAATTTCAGCCAGACTCTTTTATTACTTAGAAGTCAATTAAATGTTTTAACAAATTTAAACATATGGTCCTGAAATTGGGTCAAGATCATTCATTTGAATAAACTAGACAGCCCATTAGCATAGCATGTGAGTGCCTAAATGCTATCACCCTAGGTTTCTTGATTATTCAGAAGATGATTAACAATTTTAACATATTGTCACTCTAAAATTGAGTCAGGGTCATTCAAGTTAATTTGAATATATTTTATAACCCTTCATCCAGCATGTTATTGGCTATATATCATCTTTGATATTCAGAAACAGTCAGTTATTTTAAAGGATTTTCCACATTTGACCTGTGACCTTGAAGGCTAATCAATGTCATTCAATTCCAAATGCATCGTATCCCCTCGTTCTAGCATGTTAATTGCTTAATATCCCCACCCTATGCCTTCTTTTTTTGCAACCTTGAATATAAGTCAAGGTCATTCATCTCAACATTTCACCACCAAAATATCAACATCCTTGGCCTTTTGGTTATTCGGAAGAAGTTGTTTGAAGTATAACGTTGACACCAGACAGATGGATAACAGAGGTAAGAAAGAAATCTCGAGAATTTTCATCTGAAAAGGCTTTTGAGGGGGTATAATGCGCTTTAAACTATCCAGTTATATAATTTTAAATACTGCTCATCAATGCAGATATTCCTACCAAACTCACTTGCCACTAAAACGACAAATTATAATCAATATTATTCTGGTGTTCTGCAAGGTAACATGTTAACCTTTCATTATTTGCTGAGTATAAATCACAGCTTAGTAACCATAGAAGTGTATTCTATTTGAAGGAATTTAGGAGATATAGTTAAACTTGTTTGACACACTCCGGGATGAGATTCCATGGATCCTAATTTATGCTGAAAATGTCCTGACAACTGACTGTCTTAAAGAGATTATGGCTGCTTCCTCTTTGATGTCTTACATGTCTGGTGAATCTGTTGCTGCAATGTGGCCCCAAATACAAAAAAAAAAAATTTTGTGTAAAAAAGGTATGGTTGAGGATAAGTTTGTGTGATACTGGCATTCATATATTGACTGTGAAATTCATAAAAAAAATCATATGAAATATAGAAGCAAGTTATTTTTTTTTACAATTTCAATTAAATATATTTCTTAAATGTAAAAAAATCATTTTGACCTTGCCATTGACTCATGACTTCATCTCATCACTAATTGAAACATCAATATTGTCCGAAAGTGATGTCTATGACTCTGTGTTTTTTTCATTAATTTCCTTAAACCATAATATAAGATATAGGAATAATCAACATTTAGAGGGGCCTTTCTATGTAAAATTAAAAGAAAATTTGAACATGGAAGGGTCAATTTCACTTTTGAAGTGTCAATGGCCCCATATGGCCCCCTCCAGGATTAATCTTGTGTACTAAATGTTTTACCTGCAAATTGTATCTTATTTCAATATTTAAAAATATAATTATGGTTATACACCAAAATGTGTAACTCAAAATAAGGGTTGGGGGAGAATACGAATCGTATGAACAGATGAACCCTATCACTCACTCTTCAAATAATTCCTAACTTGTTATCTAGAGTGTCTAAACCAAGCAAATATTAACTTTTGTTTATAAAAATACATTTGATCAGTCTTCTTTAATCATAAAGAAATTTACATGTAAGATGTACATGTAATGACATGTTTCTGTAAACATTTATGAACTTAGTCTGACAGACAGGGAATTTTAATATCTGATGTACATCATCACCATGATCCTTCTAGTCTAGTGTAGGCTGTATGTTCCCCTCTTCCACTTAGACTTAGTGTAGAAATATACTCTAGACTTCATACAAACTAAATAAACGACACAATAATTTGATTAACGTGTGGAAAAGGTATTCTAATGGGAAATTTACATTGCGAATTTTGTCAGCATTTCGGGGAGCTTACGAGTAGTCAGGCGGTTGGCAACACTGCATTTCTTTTGCGACTGTGTCATCCAGCTTTTGGAACAGTAGGCTTTAATTGTTGTCTATTTCTTGCTCTAAAAACAACTTCGTAGTCCGAAATCCAGTTAAATTCGCCCAATATACTCTGTAGTCCTCCTCGCATACATTGTGTTTTATGTTTACCGACAACAACGTGGTTTCCCGCGTTGAAAAGGTCGTGTAAATACCGTAAAATACGCAATTCGGCCCCTTCGTTTCCTTGACAACGAATAGTTTTGAGTTGAGTTCAGTCTCAGTTAAGGTTTTTCTTTGCACGTTTCATGATCCACTTAAGATTGTGATCTTAGCTCAGTCAAAACTTCAAGCTTAAGTTCAAATTTTGTCGTAGACTTGATCCCGGTTTCATCATCTTCGGTGAGGTAAGTTACGAGCAAAGATATATCGGCGAGGTGCTGGCAAATAAAACGTATCAATATAACCTTGTGCACTATATAGCAAATACCAATACGTAACATTTTAAGCTAAAACAATCGAAGTGTATAGTTCGATACTCACTCTAAATATTGCAAGCGCAGCTTTCACAATTTAAAATGCGGACAAAATATTGAAGCTATAAGATCAAAAGAATGTTTGTTGATATTAAAATTTTGATGTATGTCAGTCAGTCAGTCAGTCAGAAAATGTGCTTAGTCCTTTATTGCAATATCAAATAATATAGCAAAAGCCGAAATTATTGGTAAACCATTCAATTTGTGTCTCTTCGATTAAATACGCAGTCTTGTTAAATGCCAATTTATAACCAGAGAGTTTTTATGGATTCGGCCAGACTGTCAGTTTTGGGTTTTTTTAACTTCAGAATGAATAAGATAAATTCCAGTTTTACAAATGTGTCACCATTACGCGTTATCAAACTTAGTGTATAGTAAACATGCTGTCAGGAGATGGCCTAGTAAGTTGTGATAACTAATAAAATATTTCTGAATGAAAATTGCTCCAACTGAGTAGACCTTTAGTAGATGACAATGATATCATAGAAGGCAATTTTAAACCAGAAGGTTAATACGAAACTTGAAACTTCTCACCGATGAATACTTCAAAAGTGCAAAATATTCTGTTAGGGCATTTTCAAACGTAAACACTACTGCATGTGAACACGTGAAGAATTAGGTTACACATGGACATCTGAATCTATTTTGTGGTTTATATTTAGACTTAACCTGAAAAAAATGGTTTTATATTCTCTATCGTGTTTCTATTTTCATTTTTGTTTAAATTTTGCAATATACGACGTTGTTTAATTTTCGTTTGTTTTCTCCGATTAGAGAACATTATATGACATTGTTGTGATTTCTTAATTGTTTTAATTGTTTTTAAATTGCATATACAGCAAACATTCCATTAAGCCAGTGTCGTCTCTGATTATGCCACTTCCATACGATCTTGCCCGTACCACTAATCCTCGCTTACGGTGTGTAGTCTGGTCACGCTTATATAACAGTATCAAACTAATAAAAAATGCCTAATGTGAATATTCTCACCGTCCAGTGATAGTTGAATTTCAATTATTTGGGCACCCGCCTGCTAATGAACGGTGGTCAGTTAAAGAGATATTGTTTTTATTGGCCCAACAGTCGTAAGTCGTACCAGACTTGAAGGAAAACTTGAATGACAAAAGGGCTGATTTCATTTTCATATTCGTTGAGGTTTCTGAGTATCTCTCGCACGGTGTAAACATCTGCATAACGATTATGAAACATGTATCACCTAAGAATGAAACATTCAACCAAATAAAAATATATCTATTCATATGCATTTTCTTGTTTTGTATACACAATGCATTACAGTACTAGTAATATCTATGTCAATATCCAAGTTCGAAGACTAATAAAGTGTAATGTCCAAAACTAAAACAAACCTTTACTCAGAGACATATATGTGTCTCTATTGTATACTGCAAGAAATATTACTGGGCGAGTACAACTATATGTAACAATTTAACTAGAACTTTCGAATTGTGCAAATCGGGGAAAAAAACGCCCAATAAAACTATTTTCGTAAATTACTGAATTATAAATACTGCTATGAGACCAGTCTATATTTGCATACGTATATATGCCAATTTTCAAACAGTTTTCCTGTATACAACTTAAATGACAAATACTGCTGTGACCAGTGAGGTCATGGAATAGGGTCCGTTTTAAATCTTCACTACAGTAAGACTTATTCAGGAAATTTTCTGGTATAATCCACGACAATAAATTAAACATTCAAGAGAAATTAATGTGAAAATATAGTGATTATGTTATGAATCAATCCACCAATTTCTGACCTAAGAGTTCGGACATTTCGCAATATTCGGAATTACACACACACTAATCCGACACTACTTGACCAGTATAGATACATGTGTATAACAATATAATGTACACGTTGTGCCATAATATTGAAATGAATTATCTATATTTATCGTCGTGTACATTGTCAACATCAAACATAAGCTCTGTAGAGCTTTTGTTACCCATTTGGGGTAGGGGAGGGGGGGGGGGGGGTAGGGGTAACCACCGTGTCATCGTAGCAACTAACCTAGCTGCGATAACGTACTTTTCTGACGACGAGATATTTTTCATATATTGCGTCGCCGGCCGGGTATTAATGTTAGTACTACAACTAACACTATCTGACATCACTCTCCTTTTCCGCCACCGCTGGGGCTCGAACCGATATTATGGGGAGAGCGAGTGGTATGAAGCTCACGCTTGATTGCACACAGTAGTAATGACTGAGCGTTAGCGATCACGGCTATCGAGGCAACCGAGGATAGGTGTCGACCGTCTACTCCACAAATAACAGATCACACATATCGGCATACCGGGTGGCTCGGACTGGTAACTAATTAGGGCGAGACAAGGGGCAGGGGCCATCGTCTTCTGGATAACCAAACTACTCGGTAAAGAAGCGGACGTAAAACATATCAACCAATCAATCAATCAGGCAGGGGCCAGGTGTTTTCATCTGCCTCCACTTAGTATAAATATATAGATATAATATATAAATGTTTTGGTACAAATGCAAAATGGAGCAATGGTGTAGGAAAATGGTACTTTGGTAGGGTGCTTGGGCATTTCTCCCACCAACTCGAGACTTTTGGGTCCAATAAAAGTTCATTCGATGTTGATTTTCCTAGCATCCAGTATCCATTTGGGTGAACTCTAGTATGTGTGCCTTATACTAATGTATAATATTATAAATTTGTTTAGT
Organism: Mizuhopecten yessoensis; assembly: GCF_002113885.1. Taxonomy (NCBI): domain Eukaryota; kingdom Metazoa; phylum Mollusca; class Bivalvia; order Pectinida; family Pectinidae; genus Mizuhopecten; species Mizuhopecten yessoensis. Next base: position 527,708 of record NW_018404603.1, read on the forward strand.
TTACAATAATTATATGATTTTTTTTCTGCCTAGCCCCTCAAAAAGTGACTTTAAAAAATCTATATATCTAAAGTGATGCTTAAATGAAATTGAAAAAAAGCTACCTGCTTCTAGGAAAAATAAGAAAAATAAGAAAAGAAAGAAAAACATAACTTACACTTTGATTTCTTTTTATACAAATATACCCCTCCCCCGCCCAAACACAAATTTCACGGTAGGGTATAAACACTAGTGAGTAAAATGGTATACAAATGAAATAAATTATAATAACCAATGCAATTGAACATCTTATTATTGTACACCATTATAAACAATAGAGTAAATATATTTCAGTATTTTAAAACTGTCTAGGGAACTGCAAGTATACGGTTGCTAGGGCAACGTGACCAACCACCGACTTATTTTCTTTTCAATTGATTATCTTACCGAGAATATGGGCTTTGACTATTCACCTCACTAGTCAAATACTGAATTGTCCTCAATTTATCAGTCAAACACTGAATTAAAGCTACTGAACCAAAATTATTATGATACGAGTAAACCAATCTATTTAAATGTCACGAACGTGATATATGGAAAATCTTTGATGTAATGTTTGACGTACCTGCATTATACATGTACAGGAAAAGGAAAATAGCGACCAGAAGTTGAGAATTCGACGCCATTACACAGCTTCTCTCTCGCCGCAGGATTACTGGGCTGTAACGAATCTACCCACTTGTATATACACAAGGGCCGCTGCTGCGACGTAAATTTACATTCTGTTCTTACACTGGCTATACACTAATGTGTTCAATACCAGGAAGTAATTGAAACCTATACATGTGACTGTCCATTGAAATCATGATAAACATAAACATTTCTGAAAACCAGTCAATCGTTACATTGTACACAACAAGTGCATCCTAGTTCATGCTCTAGTATAGGTAGAACTACCGATCCTCCTCCCAGGATCTACCGATATACTATAACCCCTATAAAATGTATACTAGTACACCAATACTATCTGTTTGGGTTTCTACGGAGATTAACATTCTTTTAACAGCTATGATCATTCGACTGAGGGCAGTATTAAGGCCTATGTTTAAGGTTTTGATAAGGGGTATATTAAAAAAACTCCATTTGCACATCCCTGCTTATCAAAAAAAAGTTGTCAAAATCAAGTTTCAGTTTTTACGGACTAATTGTTTAGATTTGCCAATGTGGCATCTAAATGCAATTTGAGACACAACAGCGACCACATCATAACTGCTGCACCCAATGCAACTTTTAGAATGTCTATATGTTCTCCCTGCTTCATAACAGACGTATTGTTTCCTATGGCCTTACTTGGCAATACCTCGCCTTTAGTCTATTGACATTTACTGATCGAAATCATATCGAGCGATAAAAAAAGACATAAAATATACATATTTTGGTATCCGACCCTTTAAATCAGACCAATTAGACGAGGGCCGTTTTCGTTTATCGCAGTCCAAAAGGGTAAACCGATTAGACCAGAGTTGTTCGATTATGAAATAAGGTTGGACTCAGTCATCTGTCGCTTTTTTCAGGCGAGCATTGAAACAGCCTTGCAAGGCCTGCATTAATATTTGTAAGTCCGCAATGATTTATACCAAAATACGTTACAATAAAAATCAGACATACCGGTTGTTCCGCATAAACGAACATGATATAGGACCATAATGTCGAGTACACCTGTACTGGTTACATATCTCGCCTTATCGGAATGGAATGTTAAAAGTGTCAAAAGTCGAAATGGTCGGTATACTCATGCAAATACATGCGTGAAAAAACCAAATGTGTCAGTAAACTTTACAGGTGTTGTTAATTTCATATTGATATACGGATAACCCACCTGTAAGTTTAAAACCCTGTGGGATTAGGCGTAATAATTGTACTTACTGCCCCTATTGAATAATCGTAAGAGGTGACTAAATTTGGGATATTATCTTTTCGCTTCTTTCTAAAAACTTTCTTCTTTCAAATGTCTCCCTTGACAACGCTTCACTTTTGGCCTTCAGTTGAGCGTTCGCCCCTGCGAGGAAAGCTTTTATTTCTGTCACCTGTCCAAGTCATACCAGAGTCTGTGAAAATGGTAGTTTCTACTCCTGCTTAACGCTCAGGAATTTACGAGTGGAACGACTGGTTCACCCGTTGTCAGTATAATGTGACCGAGTAGGGTGTTCTGCTGGGTGTCTTCGGTAGTATGTTTCAGTGAGGAAGCAGTATAAAGTCAGCATCAGTTCCGCGCTATCACAAGGAGACAAGGAGACAAACACGAACATATCGCAGCCTCCCAAAACACACACACGCGCACACTACACGCGTGCATCTTGCACAAGGGAAGGCCGTCCTTAAATGACCATAGTTGTTTATAGAGCGTTAATCAATACTAAACCAAACCAAACCAAACAAGGAGACAAATACACGAACAAAATCTCTCTCCGGCACACACATGCAAGCATATATACACAACAAACATAGAGGCACGTCCTTAAATAAACTTAGCTGTTGAAAAGACGGTAAACCCCGTACAACCAAACAACCATCCTACCAGTGAAAAGTGATTTTGGTCAACGTTAAACCTAACTAAGCATTTCCGGACCAGGAATAGGCTTGTCTTAAACTATCATTGAACCAGTCTCCACACAGACATTAAACGTAAACTAAAGCATATAAAGAAATTAGAAATATATTTATTCAAACGCTTTGTCCTCAATAAAAGAGTCAAACACTGGATTGTCCTCAATTTGTAAGACAAATACTGAAGTGTCCTCAATTTATGAGTCAAATACTGAATCGTCCTGAATGTATAAGTCAAATACTGAATTGCCTTCAATTTATAAGCCAAATACTGAATCGTCCTCAATTGATATCTCAAATACTGAATTGTCCTCAATTTATGAGTCATATACTGAACTGACCTCAATTGATGAGTCAAACACCGAATTGTCCTTAATTAATAAGTCACACCCAGAATTGTTCAAAGTGTCCTCAATTTATGAGTCAAATACTAAATTGTCCTCAATTGATAAGTAAAACACTGAATTATCCGCAATTTTAAATATAAATCTGAACGTTCTTCAATTTATGAGTCATATACTGAATTGTCTTCAATTTATGATTCTAATGCTGAATTGTCCTTAATTGATAATTTAAATGCTGAATTGTCCTCAATTTATAAGTCAAAAACTGAATTGTCCTCAAACACTAAATTAATGCTACTGAACTAGAATTATTACTATTCAACTAAACCAATCTATTTAAATGTGACGACCGTGGTATAATGGTATATGGGATATGATGTAATGTTTGACTAACCTGCAATATGCCTGCACAAGAAAAGGAAAATACCGACAAGTAGTTGAGAATGCGACGCCATTACACAGCTTCTCTCTCGCCGCAGGAATACTGGGCTGTCACGAATCTACCCACTTCTATATACACAAGTGCCGCTGCTGCGTAGTAAATTTACATTATGTTCTGTCACTGACTATACATTAATGTGTTTGCTACCAGGAAGTAATGGAAACCTACACACATGACTGTCGAATTCACTCATTTCTAAATAAACATTCCTGAAAACCTGCGAATTGTTAAATGCTACACAACAAGTACATCACAGTCCTTGCTCTAGTATAGGTATATTAACCGTCTCCCTTCCCCACGCTGCAGAATAGTATAGGTAGATTAACCGTCCCCCTCCCCACCCTGCAGAAAAATATAGGTAGATTAACCGTCTCCCCTCCCCACTCTGCAGAATAGTATAGGTATATTAACCGTCTCGCCTCCCCATCCTGCAGAATAGTATAGGTAGATTAACCGTCTCCCCTCCCCATCCTGCAGAGAAGTAAAGGTAGATTAACCGTCTCCCCTCCCAATCCTGCAGAATAGTATCGGTAGATTAACCGTCTCCCCTCCCCACCCTGCAGAATAGTATAGATAGATAAAATGTCTCCCCTCCCCACCCTGCAGAATAGAATAGGTAGATTAACCGTCTCCCCTCCCGATCCTGCAGAATAGTATAGGTAGTTTAACCGTCTCTCCTCCCCACCCCGCAGAATAGTGTAGGTAGATGAACCGTCTCCCCTCCCCTCACTGCAGAAAAATATAGGTAGATTAACCGTCTCCCCTCCCCATCCTGCAGAATAGTATAGGTAGATTAACCGTCCCCTCCCCATCCTGCAGAATAGTATAGGAAGATTAACAGTCTCCACTCCTCACCCTGTAGAATAATATAGATAGATTAACCGTCTCCCCTTTTCATCCTGCAGAATAATATAGGTAAATTAACCGTTTCCCCTCCCCATCCTGCAGAATAGTATAGGTAGGTTAACCGTCCCCTCCCCACCCTGCAGAATAGTGTAGGTAGATTAACCGTCTCCCCTCCCCCACCCTGCAGATTAGTATAGGTAGATTAACCGTCTCCCCTCCCCTCCCCACCCTGCAGATTAGTATAGGTAGATTAACCGTCTCCCCTCCACACCCTGCAGCATAGTATAGGTAGATTAACCGTTTCCCCTCCCCATCCTGCAGAATAGTATAGGTAGATTAACTGTCTCCCTTCCCCATCCTGCAGACTCGAGGTGTCACCACATTATTACATTGCAGTGTTTCATACCACAAGGAACATTCCTTTTTACATTTGCAAGGAAATTAAAACATACCAATTTCCATAGCAATAATAAGAATACAAACAAGGATTGCCTTCAGCCTAAGACTAGGCTAATTATAAAACACTCAAACTTTAAATTGTAGCTTGCACGTATGGTACTATATAGAGCACCTAGCAAATAATTAGATAATATATATACTATTTCACTATTCTGTACCGGATTACTGACATAGACCCAGAATATCGTAGACATACTAAAATGTGTATATAGAAGTGTACAACAACACCATACTGAGCTATTGTAACGTCATAGTTCAAGCAATGGGGTAACATACTACAATTAACATAAATACAGCTTCAAGGTAGGTGCAGTGGGGATGATTGAATTCGTCTGTAAACATTGCGAAACATGTGGGCTGCTTCGCACCCAATGCAACTTTTGAAATGGCTATATTTTCTCCCAGGTTCATAACAGACGTATTGTTTCCTAGGGCCTTGCTTGGCAGTTACACACTGCATGTATCGTATGAGGCGACTATAGTGAACACCCAACGGAATTAAGGATTTGCTTTGGTGTCCTCTATTTGGGGACACAAAAGCGACCAAAATAAATCTGCTGTGCCCATTGCAATATTTGGGATCTTTCTTTCTACTTCTAACTACCTTTTATTTCCTAGCGCCTTGCTTGGCAACACCTCCCTTTTGGCTTGAATGTTGAGCGTTCGCCCTGGTGAGAAAGGCAATGGGTTCTGTCCCCAAGCCGGGGCATACCAAAGTCCTTAAAAATGATAGTTGCTAATCCCTGCCTAACGTTCAGCATTAAGGGGAATGACAACATCTGGTTCACCCGTTGTCAGTATAATTTGACCGGGCGGAATGCTGTGCTTGGTGCATTAGGCATGGCACTTCATAGAGATAGCACTATAAAGTTGGTATCAGATCCGCGCTATCACAAGGAGGCAACCACAACAACATACCCTGTTTCTTGCATACACACACGAAAGAACGCATACACTACACATATGGAGGCACGTCATTAAATAACTTTAGTTGTTAATAGGAATTTAAACATCAATATCCGACGTAAACTTAGGGTCCTTTATCCACTTTCCGAAACGATGTCCGCACGATATCGCGGTTGTTTTTAATGGATTTACTTTAACCTTCGTTGGAAGGTATATTGCCATATTAACGTTCGCCCTTTTTTCATTTGTCCGCTCAATATGAAATTTCAGCCAATTAGCCCTCTACAGGCCCTAGGGAAGGGCCAGGTTCTTAATTTTCATAGCATCAAAATTCAGTCACATGATAGTCATTCCAACCAACCTAAAATTTGTACCCAAAAGTGTTATTTCCCCATATACATATCAACTGGGGTAAGGTCAAAAACAAGATTTACATATACTTCAGATAACCTGATCATGACCTACCTTATTATTTTTCCTGTGGACCTTTAGAGAACATTTTATCACCTACTTCTTGCATCCATGAAGATCATTTTAATAGTCCGGCTAAAGTTACATGCACTGTTTTGGTGATGGGATCCTGATCACATTCTTGACAGAACAATAACATTTAAAATGCATAGAAATTCATTTTTCATACATTTGTTATTACCCTGTAAGTATTCCGTTTTTCATGCAACATTCCCGAGAAAAATAGGGTTTTTCAGTAAGCAGGCAATTTTTTTTTTAATTTTCATGGATCAGTAAATTCCTTCTTTTCTTATTGCAGAGTTATCTGCTCTTGTGAGCAGGTATTGATTGTTACGTCAATTGTTTGTGAGAGTAACGTCATCAATTATTGAGAAAACGACGTTATTTTCTCACACAAACCAATGACGTAACAATCAATACCTGCTCACATGAGAGGATAATGTTCTAATCACATTGGAAATTAATATACCGGTATTTTGAACCAAGTTTATGCCAGGCTCAGAACTATAATTTGCAATGTGTAAAAAAGTGTTATAATTTTTTTTTATTCCAAGATATATACTAGTAAAATAAAAATAAATCCTTAATTTTCCATTAATATTTATTATGATTCTGCAATATAATTGTCAAAATAAGATTGCACACATATACTGGTACAATGTACATGCAATTTAAATCTGTACATAAGGTTATTCATGACAAGTTATCACGGTTCTCCCCAGTTGAATCTCTACATTTACAATGTACTTGTAGTTGACAGGGGAATCGCCTTAAATTCCCATAATAAGAACCTTCATACAATATATTTCAAATTGAGATAGCTCATATACCAGTATTGTGTTATCAAAATGGTGAAATGTTCTTTAATATTGAATTGTTTAATGTTGAAATATTTTGTTTAATGTTGAAATATTTCAAAACTATAATATATATGTATATCCTAAACCTCTAAGATAAGATTTCTCAAAAATATTTACAGTGTAGGAAATATTGTAACATGGATGTTGATGAAGTAATAGCCTGACTAGAAGCTAGTACTGTACATACAATATGACACAGTTGAATTTAGGTTTGCATTACCATACAATGTGATTTCCTGAGATGCTGACCTGAGACTGGGTTCTCCTTAAAAGCGTCTTCAACCGACAACAAGCGTCTTCAAGTGACAACAAGCGTCGCCAGACAAAATCTTTAAATATGACTATAAACCACCTCTGTACCAAATTTCAATTTTATATTTGAAAAATTGACCGATTTATGATGAATTTAATTTTACAATCGGCGATTTGGCTCGTGTATGTACTAACCTGTACAGGTAAGAAAGCATCGCAACACAATATCTTTCAAAATACTTACTGAATTAAGCAACGTAAGAGGACATGTTATTCATAAGACTTTTATTGGTATAAATTCCAAATTGCAATGTTTGAAAAAATAACCGAGTTCTGATGAATTGAATTTTTACGGCCGCCGGCGTGGCACACATATGTGTAAGTAGAGCTCTAGAGATCCTGAAGAGTTTTCAGATATTACCTCTAAAATTAACCTATAAAGTAAGCGACATCAGAAGATGTTATTCTACAGGGGCTTGGTTTCAAAAAACACATTTTATCGAATCCGGTGTTTAAACACATTCGAAAACCTTATAAAAATTGAGAATATACCAAAAAAAATCAGTACCCTCATTTTTTATAAGGTTTTAGAATGTGTATAAACACCGGATAAAAAGTTTTGCCGTTATTTCTGGTGTGTATAAGTTTATTACTAACCGAAAGTATCCCGAGACTGAGCCCCTGAGTGTTATTTATATGACTATGATACACCTATTTGTACCAAACTTCAGCTAGATATTTAAAAAATTGACCGAGTTATAATAAATTGAATTTTATGACCGGTGGCGTGGCACACGTGTGTAAAGAAATCTACTGATCGTGAAGCGTCTTCAAACTATATCTCTATAATTAATCTAAAAAGTAATCGACATCAGAAGATATGTTTTTGTTATTCAAATCACTATAACACACTTAATTGGATGCACACAAACAATACATCAAAAAGTTAAAAGCTGGTAAGGGTGTATCAGTTATGAAATTACTTGGATTTGCTCAAGACAAATTTACATTAATGATTTCAGCTTCTGAAAACAAACTGACGTGTTCACAGCTGCAAGGTTTTTAAATTACCTCCAATACAATACAGTCAAAACCTGCCATCGACATGTTATATGATTTTGTGAATCATACACTTAACTTTCACACCTCGATATGTAAGGCTATGCATGCAAATAACATATTAAGGCAGTGCTCGTCCTTGAAGTTGTTTACAAACTAACAAATCGGTCAAATAACATATTAAAGCAGTGCTCGTCCTTGAAATTGTTTACAAACTAACAACTCAAATATGTCAAAAAATACCTCACAAACGTGAAATTTAAAAAGTAAAATAACTTGACTGGACTTGATCTCTGAGGAAGTGTTACGTCAATAGTCTAATGTAGGTGTTTGTGACCAGGTATCTCAATGGTCTATGATAAGTGTTTGTAAACAGGTATCTAAGTGGTCTATAGTGAGAGTTTGTAACCATGTATCTCAGTGTTCCATAGTAAAATTTCGTGTCAAGGTATCTCAGTAAACTATATTTTTTGTGATCAGGTATCTCAGTTGTTCATAGATAGTGCCTCTGTTACTGTTCGTGACTAGGTACATGTAACTCAATGAACTATAATTAGTGAGTGTGACCAGGTATCTAGGTAGTTTATAGTATAATTAGAGTTTATGACCAGATATATCAATGATCTATAGGTAGAGTTTGTGACAACGTATAACAATGGTCTATAGCTAGTGTTTGTGACCACATATCTGAATGGATTATACATGTGGTTGAAAATTGACTAAAATGTTACATGTAATCAGTTAATCAATTTTTCATTTTCATATTTAAGAACTGAAGCATATAAAAAATAGTCAAAGTCATGTTCCTATGTCTAGTCTAATTCCTTGGTGAAATGATGAATCATATAGATCTACATGTAGCTTATTTTTCCAGATCTCGTGAGTTACGTCCCCTTAACACATTTCGACTCATAGGTCAGACGACGTAATTACATTTCTATCTAAGTCTGTGCTAGAATTGAACAATTTCAGCCAATAAACTTGCTTAACTATTCTGAGACCTACTGAATTAATCACAAAGAACAACTACATAGACGATTGCCACTCTTACGACGTGTTCTTTTTTTACCTAGGGGGCATATACACATCTTATATATCATTATTCATGTTTTGTAATATTTGATTTTGAGCACACAGCTTCTCCTCCATAAAAACAAACCGAAAGGTTGGCAAATATGCATTTATCATTTATTACCATGTATCATTTGTTCACAAACAAATTAGTGCAATTAACGCCTTCATTAGATACAGATACAATTAAAGGGTAGAAAAAATATTAGAAATGATAAGGTTAATGGTTAAAGACATTGTACATGTAATGGGGCCTTAATGGAATGCTTGATGTTTGTCATTTTTGGTAAGTTTCGTTGTTTTTAATTAAATAAATGAGACAAAACTGATGAAATATCTTGTAAAAAGAAACTTTTTTCAACACGTCTAAATACATTTTGTGCATTTAAAAAGCATGGCAATGTATTTTCCATACACATTACAACTTTCCAGCAATTGGCCTGCCGCCTTATTATTTATAAATGAATCTCTAATCCCCCTCGACTTCCCACCTTGAACCACAGCGGATCAATTCGTTACCAATGTCTGAAATATACCATATGCTATGCTGATATATGGGTCACAGCATTATGTGTGCTGCGACCCATATCAGTATAGCATGTGTATTTCAGACATTTGTAACGAACCCAGGTGTGATTGAACCTAGTACTAATATTAGTACCCGGCCTCCTGTGCCCCGGACGACGCAATATATAAAAACAATCTCGTCGTCAGAAAGCTACGTTATCGCAGCTAGATTGAACCACAGGGGTTCGTTATAGCTGTGTATGTTTATGTGTTCTGTGACCCATATCAGTATAGCATATGTGCATTTCAGACATTTGTAACGTACCCCTGTGATTGAACTGACTGACTTGAAGAAAGTCGCACCAGGGTGGGGAGGGTGACGGGGAAGTCATGTTGTGACCAGAGACATATAAAGTCAGTAGTATGTCATACGTCTCTGTTGTGACACAGACACGAATTCAAACTGACAAAGTAGCTACGCTACGCATACTTACTTTTAGCCCACACATGTGCATACAATAATACATACATGTATCTCCGGCGGCTCATCAGCATTGTCGTTGGTAAACAAAGAAATCCTTCGTCTGACCGGTTCTCCTTTGTACTATACTTGCACATGCCTAGCTTTTGTGAAGCCGACGGTTTCTTGTTGAAGGTAGACCTTTAAGTTAAACATGAAACTTGTCTGTGATGAAGTCAAAACTGGTAAAATTAAATCCAAACTCTCGTTGATAATTTTATATCGGATATATCCTCTCGCGCTCGGTATTTCATGCTTCCCGGTAAAGTTTTCTGTTCCGGTCTTTTTCAACCAATAAGAATGTAGACAATTTTGAAGCCCGCAATTTTCAAACCGCATTTTTTTTTAATTGCGAAACCTGATTCGTCAAAAACGTCGATAACTTTAATTTTTAAACCCGTTTTAGGGAAGAAACACTTCAAACCATGACGAATACGTTTGCAAAGATCACGTAAATAAGATACGATTTGAAACATATTTTTTCCCACAGAGATTAAAACGGCGATTGTTTAGCTTCTGATATATTAATAACCAATCAGAGCGTCACAAATTTTAAAGTCAATATTCTGCACGATGTAAAGAAAAAAGATCGCATAGTATTGTAGTTTCGTTTTGTATTACTACACATAGCTTTTTGCTTGAACTATATAATATATACCTCGCGTACGATACAAAAAATGCTCGCTAATTTTATTATATTTCGATGGTCATTGGTTAAGGCTTAAGGGTAAAAATCGATGGCAAATCGGGGAAGGTAAGTGTATATTTATGTGAGCCTCCACTCACGTTCTTTTGTATATAAAGTGTATATAAAGTGTTGGTGATTAAATTTATATTAAGATGTCACGGTGATAATTTTTTAAATTCAATAAATAATACAACTAAAAACTTGACACCATCAACATTTAGAGAAGCAGCGGATAATTGGGTGACGAAAAAGATGTATTGCCGTTTCTACATTGGCAGAGGCAGAATGTATGCAGATAATGGATTTGATGACATTCTTTATGCCTTTCATACAACAAAATATTGAAACATTCACATCAAAAATTCGTTTTATACATTACTGTAATTGTTTATAAGTAAATATTTTATGAGCTACAAGAAAGCGAAACAAGTAGTAATTGTAATTGGAGATCATTACAGAAGTCCCCGAAACTGCCCCCATAGTCGCAAAGATGCATAAGAAAAGGATCGCAATTGGCATAAAACACCTTCATACTAAATTTGAGTGAAATCGAACAATATCTGAATTTCGACCAATCCGAAGCCTCCATGTGATTGGTATGGCAACGACACCTATGCAGTTGAATTCGTGGTCCCCTAAAACCCCTTTATACCAATTTTAATAAAAATCGAACAAAATCTTAATGTTCACAAATCAGAAGCCTCCGTGTGGTTGCTATGACAACGAAACTTATGCGGTTGAATTTGAAGTCCCCCAAAACCCCTAAATAAGTTTCATCAAAATCGATCTATATCTAAATTTCTACCACCAAAAGCATCCGCGCCGATCTGAAAATAAGACGTGAATGCACAACTACATATACCTATTATTAATCATGTGAAGTTTCATCAATATATGTCTTGCTGTTTTCAAGAAAATGGTCGGACAAGTTCGCGACGGAAGAAAAAAAAGAGGAAAGAATAATAACTATAATATTAAGAAGAACAGGAAACGGAGTAAAAACAACATGTCCCCCCCCCCCCACACACACACACTTCGTTTGGGGGACATAAAGATTCCCACACCCGTTGTATGTAAGAGAAGTTCCCTTAAGGTTCAGAAAATTAATATTTCTGTTGCATCCATTTGCATGTTATTGTAAATAGATATTAATTCACGGGCAACCTGAAGGCAAGAAGCCATGGAGTGTGTACCTTGAAATAGATGTCAAGTTTCATAGAAGTAACAGTCAATATAAATATATTGAAAAAGCTTTGTAGTGCTATCAAATTGTGAACGTGAATTACTTTTTTAACCCCCATTTTAACTATCGTTATGTCATCGTTGCGAGACACTAACAGTGACAGTGTCCAATTTAATTAAAATTACACTATTTGGAAACCTGTAACGGATGAATGGTGTCCAAGCTGTTGTTTGTTTAATGTCATTTCCTTGTGCATGTTTTTATTGACCCTCTTAGCCCCAGTTTGTGTTCATTGGCCGTTAGGAATTCAAAAATTAATAAAATACATCAATATACGCAAATATTGACTCAATAATCAAAAGAAGGAGAAGTGCAAGGTTGAACAGTTCGCAAACAGGAAGTGAATAAACTGAACTAAAAAACAAATATGATAACAGTATACTAATCAAGTTGTATATAACCATGTTACCAATATGTTGTTCAAATATCTTGTACAATATTTGTCACGGAAAGGTCTTTTTTAATTATGCAGCTGGTGTCTCATGGGAAAGTGATGATGTCATTAACTAAGCCACGTTGATATCGAATGATATTCCGAGGTATGTATTGCCACAATGGCGACAGTACTACATGTACGATAAGGGCGGTGAGGCGATCAGAGCAGCGGAAAAAAGAGTACAGAAATACTCCTTCAGGTGAAAAAAGGGTACGCACTAAGTACTGTTTATTTCTTTTTCTAGTATTGCTACTTCATTTTACAGATTTTGAATCTTTTATAACAAATTTTCCAAGGTCAAAGTGGCATAAAAAATGTGGGTCTGTTCAAAAAGATATAACTAACCATAACCCTTTTTTCAATTGGCGATTGTCTTTTACCTTTTCGTTTGGTTGATGTCATGACGGATATCAACTCAATGGTGAATTTCATGACAGCTGATATTCTGTTGAGATAACTCCATTTATGTTTGTTACTCCCATAACACAATGCAACCAATTGCTAGGGAACCAATGTTTCCTTATTACCTTGTTTAAGATTTGGTTGGTTGTTTCGTTGTACAGACTTTAACATCTTATCAACAGCTAACATCATTTAAGAACGTGCCTCCATGTGTGCTGGAGGCAGAGTATGTTGTTATACTATCTTTCCTGTGATAGCACGGATCTGATGGCAAAGTTTATCTCTGCAGTACTTTCTGCCCGGTGATATTATACTGACAATGGACGAACTATTTGTCGATAAGATGTCCATATTGAAAATAATCGTCATGCATTGTTCTTCTAATCAATTACAATTATTACCCTTTTCAGTCGTGTGCTACTGTTGCTATGCATCCGGTCTATTTCGTCCATTCTGGAGATAACACCACGGTAGTTTGGAGGCCGACTCGTGGATGGTGACACTTGAAAATTAATCTTCCATGATGAAGAAGAGATATTCTCGAAAGTTGGATTCCTGTATGTAGAGGCAATATTTAAAGAAAACACCATGAGAGAATAAAATCATAAATTTGAAGTTTAATTTAAAAAAAAAAATATATGTATTTATTGCTTTGGTCTATGTGTTAACCATATTTATCAGACTTATCTTAAACTTCGGACAAATACTAACTTCTTCATTTAAACAATCTATGCCACTTTCAGTCTGTATAACTAAAAGCCATTTATATCATGGATATTTTATTCACAATTTGTGTACATTAACATTTACGAGATTTTGCGAAGATATATTCTTCATTATGACATGAATATTAAAAAGAGGCTCATGGGCCTTAACGGTCATCGGAGTAATGCGAAAACTGATGTTATCGATGTTGCCAAATGAAAGGAAATATTTTTTTAACAAAGGTAACTTGAACTACATTCAGTCAGCTGACAGGACATGTCCCTTTAGCTCAGTGGTAGAGCGTTGGCTTCCGGAACCTGGGGTCGTGGGTTCGATCCCAGCTGGGGCATCTCATCTTTCCTCTTCTCTCTTTCCTATTACAGTAGAATGAGCTGTTGGATTTTTGGGGGGATTTGAGTAGGATTACTGGCTAAAACGAAAAGAGCTGTCCTATCAAATATCTAATATATTGATTTAACAATGAAGAGTTTTTGAGTATTGCAATTTGCCATTTGGAAGCTTTGCATCTTATTATACTGAACATAAATTACATACAACTAAATGGTAAAAAAAAACAAAAAATTGTGAGTTGACTACATCATCTAAATTTAACACCAGTCGATATGAGCAAGATCTTTGTTTTTAGTTTTTTGTGATTAAAAGGTCGCATATTTTGTTAATAAAGTAATAAAGATAATAAACGACAGACACATTATTTATAATATAACACAATGGATGTGTACGGCATTATTTTTAATCTTTTCCAGTTTATTCTTAATTTTGCTTCTGTGCATGTGTCAGACATTGCTTGTTCAGGTATAGCACTTAAGTCAATGAAGCCATATCTGGGTCTGGAGAAAACTCCAAGATGGCCAAAGCCCAAACTGTCATAATATCAAATTGTCATTTTGAAGTGATAATGTCTATCAAGTTTCAATGATTTCAATTTGGAAATGAACCAAATATACCGAAAAGTATCATTTTTTCTAAACAACTTAAGTGAACTTTACCCCATCACCAGGTGATCAAGTGCTTTAAGACCCTTCTATCTATTTAAAGCATATCTTGGTCTGGATAAGAACTTTAATTAAAGCCAATTTGATTCCTTTTACCTCCGAACCTCAGCCATTGGGGCGGGCCCGGGCCCAAACTGTCAAAGTATCAAACCGTGAAAATATTTTCCAATTGAAAATGAACCAAACATACCCAAAAGAATAATTTTCCTATCTAAAGTATAGTAAACTTCGCCCTCTCGCCAGAGGCAAACATGAAGTCTGGGGGTCATGAAATTCACAGTTTTGTTAAAGCACCTCAAGACCCTTCCATCTATGACGAGTATTAGTTTGCAGCCTGGAGAAGATGACTGTTGAAAATCCTGACTATATGACCCAATATGGGCTCAGCCCTCAGCCCTTGGGGATGAGACAGGGTTAGACATGTCATAGTATCAAACTATAATCTCATGGTTATAATGCATATCAAGTTTGAACAAAATATACCCAAAAGTTGGACTATCCAAAAAACTATAGTAAATTTCACCCCCTCCCCAGGGGCAAACGTGAAGCTTGAAGGTCATGAAATTCAGAATTTTGATGAAGATTCTCCAGACTCTTTCACCTATGAAGTATATTGGTATCCAGCATATCTGGGTCTAGAGAAGAAGTGGGTTTTTTTTGCCAATTGGACTCCTTTAAGCCCTGCCCCTCAGATCCCCTGGGGTGGGGACCATGTTATTTACAATTTTGAGAAGAAGTCGAAAATGTAAATTCTTAATGGACGCTCGACGACGGACAAAAGACGATTAAAATAGTTCAATTGAGACTTCGCCTCCGGTGACCTAGAAACTATAAACTTGAATGATTTTGACCAAAATATCAATGTATCGCAGATCAATCAATAGCAAATTTCTCTCTCAATAATGAAGAGTATTTGATTCTAACACCTAAACCCAAAGAAAAATGTTGTTAAATGTAAGAGAATTTTACACCTGCAAGGTATATAAGCCACGCCCTAATTTGCCCCTGGCAGAGCATCAGGGTAAAATAGCATCACACTCTCATCTCATAGAGATTTAATTCCAATCAACTCCTCCCCAGGGATAAAGGTAGAGCTCAAACTCAGCCAACCCAGTATTAAATTTTACAATATTGATAAAGCACCTTTTAAGATCCTTTCCTCTAAGAGGAGTATTTCTTTCTAGCATATCCAGGTGTTATAAGAAAAGTTTCAAACTGTCAATAGTGTTATATTTACAGTTGAAATAAAAAAAATGAACCGAAAAGTATTGTTTTCCTATATAAACTATAGTAAATAATTTCACCCCCTCCCATGGAGGAACAGGAAGCCATAGGATAACGAAATTCATACTTCTGATAAACCACCTGATTTTCGGTTTTTGAAACTTCAGTTAATTTGACCCCTTCGGGACCTCGGGCCCTGTGGGTCAGTCAGGGCCAATATGTGCAAACTATCAAACTGCTATCCAATATATAATGCTGATAATGCTTACTAAGTTTGAAAAAATTCCAATGGAAATTAAACAAATGTAGGTCCAAAATTTGATTTCCCGATATAAACTATAGTAAAGTGTATCCCCTCTCCAGGGGGGAACGTGAGACCCCAGGGTCATGTAATTCACAATACTGGTAAACACCTCGAGACCCTTACATCTATGAAAAGTATTTGATTCTACCATATCTGGGTCTTGAGAAGAATATCTTTGAAATTTCAGTCAATTCGACCCTTTTTGCCCCACCCATCAGCCCCTGGGGGTCAGTCAGGACTAAATTGTGCATATCATCAAACTGCTATCAAATACTGTTAATGCTAACCAAGTTTGAATTAATTCCAATGCAAATTAAACAAATGCTTGTCCAAAATTTGATTTCCCTTTATTAACTATAGTAAAGTTTACCCCCTCTCCAGAGGGAAACGTGTACCCCAGGGCCATGAAATTCACAATATTAGTAAAGCACCTTAAGACCCTTCCATCTATGAAGAGTATTTGATTCTACAATATCTAGATCTTGATATGAAGAATTTTGAAAATGTAGTCAATTTGACACTTGTTGGCCCACTTCTCAGGCCCCTGGGGGCTGGGGACCATCTAATTCACAATTTTGGTTGACCTTTGGCCATGGAAGGTTTCTGCAAAATGTCATTGAAATTGGTTCAGGGGTTTTTGAGGAGAAGTTAAAAATGTTAATTGTTTACGGACGCACAACAGAAGCCGACCGACGTCGGACAAAAAACGATCACAATATATAGGTCACCCGAGAAATATCAGGTGACCTAACAAATGAGTATGAAATATCCCCTAAGGTAGCAGAATACAGTAGAAATGGCCCGACTCTGATAAACAAGGTACATGTCGAGGAAATGTAAACACAGCGGATTTACCCTACACAACACATGTATACATGTATATATATTTGTAAACTGCATTACATTTACAATACATATAAAGTAATGAGAAGTGTATAAACCTCTTTTTTCTATGTATGTCACTTGTGTGAACACCATGGTTACCACATCAAAAATTACCAAAAAAATGCTATTTTTAACCCAAAATTTGAACCCCGCAACTAGTTATATTGTTCCTAAGCTCTATCTGATATTAAAGATTACCTACCTGGTTGCAGAATTATCTGGGTCCCAGTAAAGTTGTAAAACTTGATTTTTTGCAATTTTGTGTCGTGTGCTGTTGTCAAAATGTTACCTCATGTAAAGCTAGCTTTTCATGTGTAACCACCCTTTCGTATTATGGCCAAAATTTTATCCTCGAACCAAAGAAATCTTCTTTCTTTTTTACAAATGTGAAGCTCACATAGCCCACTTCATCATGCTTATACCAATTTTAGTACAGTTTTATTTTCATATTTTTTTACATATCATTATACAGGGGTTAGCCATTTTACAAAAATATCACCCATGGCCACAACCCTCTACTGTACACTGCTACCTAAAAGCAATATTAAAACGAACGTCCGATGATAAAATGTATAAGAACAAATTCTAAAAATTGACAAGGATATTGCATTTGATCTTAAGATTGATTTGTAACAAAAATTAAGCATCAAGCCAATTGATGAAGCATTGTTAAATTTGGAATTTGTTGTGACCTTACATGCACTGAGAGGTTTATTGAAGGCTTGCAACGAATTTCATTACCTGTAATCAGGTACATTGCTTGTTGGTGGACGCCCTCGCCTTTTAGGGTACAAAGGGTACCTTGCTGTGTGAAATGAATACCTTTTTAGACTGAAATTTTGCGTAAGAATTTGAAATACACTACTTCTTCATACTATGCAAATTGTTGGTATACAATAATAATAAGAATGAAAAATATCATGGTATAGAATGTTCTTTCCTGAGCATAACAATGCAAAAAACCCTTTAAGGCTGATTTTCCATTTTTCGACGCCAATGCTGTAGTTAAGTTAAATAATCATCTGAGAAATTAGTATCGTGATTCAAAGTTATAACATCGGATTTACAGTTTTAAGGATTAAAAAGAGTTGAAAACAGCAGCGTAAATCTCGCAGCACTTTTGGAACAAAAGGTACGAGGGGCAGGCTGCTATGTAAATTTAACATAGCTGGAAATAGTATTTTTATATTATCCATCGAAATCAACACCTATTGGTATTTTCACTCGGCATGCATACATATGCATATAGAATATCATATTTAAGATATGCATAGTTTTAAAAAAGATTAATGATCTAAAAATGATAACTGCTCCTAGTCTTTTATTGCCTAGTGCCTTGCTTGGCAACACCTCACTTTTGGCTTGATGGTTGAGCGTTCGCCCAGGTGAGACAGGCAATGGGTTCTGTCCCCAGGCTGGAACAATCCAAAGTCCTTAAAATGGTAGTTGCTATTCCCTGCTTAACGTTCAGCATTAAGAACAAAAAATATCATGGTTCAGTGGCCCATTAGTAGATGCTGAGGTGTGTTACACGAATATCAATTTGTGTCGACTATTTGTCTAACACCCATATTGTAAACCATTTGATGGAATGAGTAAGTGTAAAACACTTCTATCGGGTCATCAGTCAAAAATTACAGACATCAATTCGTGTAAAGCTAGTCTGTGATACCGTCCACTGTGTAACTTGCGATGGGATACAAATTTGTCTTCTGATTCATACATGCTAGTTCAATGGTGCCCAAGACAAAAATGCTTGACTGATTTTCACATCTTTAATATACTTTATTCCATGTACAGTACGGGCACCCAATACCATTCTATAATTGTATACCTTAGTGCATTATAGTTAACACTGAGGTGAACTGGAGTGTACATCACTGTTTTGCCTAGTGCACTTCCTTAATCACTATGTGTGTACTACAAAGTACACTACATGTTGATACCAAGTTAAGTTTGCTCCCTACTGTCTTTTCATATACCCCTTACCGAATTGCAATTTTTCTGACTCTACTTGCACAGCACCCGTCTCGCTTTCGCGATTCATTGTCATCATGTTGTTATGACCTCATAAATGTTGCATTTTTTTATATTTACATTTTAAAGTGATTTGAATTTTCTTATGCAAGTCTAAATAAAAAGAAAAAAACCCTGATATATTGGGACAATGCAGTAGAGAAAGCTTTTCAGGAAAAGGCAGTCATCTTGGATTTTAAGAGTTGCAGTTTGTTATTGCTTATGCTCAAAAAGTTATTTAAAATATTTCTCGTATTTAGGTATCTCACTGCACATATTTGTTTGAAACTGATGGGGAAAACTAAGATAGCCACCTTGATTTTGAGTTTGTTATCGCTACTTTTGAAGAGTTTCAGAAATTTCAAATTAAATCTTTCTCAAATCACATATACATGTGTGGCATGTTTGTAGGATTTAGGTCGCCTTCTAGCTTCGAGCTAGAGATAATTTCCCTTTAGCTTCCGGTTTTGATCCATATTGAATAGACATTCAGGGAAAGAAATCCACGGTAATCTCTGGTAATTAGGACATCAGCCTTCTTTATTAGTTGTACACATACTATTGATATATTTTGTGACATATTGAAAAATGTTAAAATGTGATATTAGTTCTCATTTTGCCATATTATGTTGGGTCATTCAGGGCCGGCAGTAACGGGGCCCGGGCAACTGAAATGACCGTTCACGGATCTACAGAAAATACTGTTCCTATTTGGTGAATGTTGGAGACAATACGCTGATAACAGCTAAAGATGCAATTACTGCAAATAAATGTAATTGTTGTGTTGGAACTGTATACGCTTGCGTTCCAAAAGGAAATGACTGTTTTGAAGTCACACTTGACGATAAGGCCTCGGGTCTATTGATATCAGACGACTCGCAATAGGCGTCCGTGCGTGTCCGGTATCAGAGATAGCTAACCTCTGTTTGATGGTATCCTTTTTACATGTACCGGCATATATTGACAATGAAGAGATTATTTCGAAACTCGGACATCTGGGTGTTACGGTATTGTCGCCCGTGAAGCGTAATTTTTAATCCGAACACGATAATGG
This sequence comes from Mizuhopecten yessoensis, assembly GCF_002113885.1. Lineage (NCBI taxonomy): Eukaryota > Metazoa > Mollusca > Bivalvia > Pectinida > Pectinidae > Mizuhopecten > Mizuhopecten yessoensis. Next base: position 548,004 of record NW_018404603.1, read on the forward strand.
CGGACGGGACACGTTTTGTAAAAGTTCGGTTACCCCGGAATTACGATCTACTCCCTACACGGTAAAGCTGGGCAATTCCTATTATCGTTTGTATATGACAATTATAAAAAGATGTGCAATCTGCGTTACTCTTTAGATCATGTATTTAAAGACTGACCTGATTGTTCATGCTTTAAGTGTAATGGGCAGGTCACTATGCCAGGAATTGCACAACACCACCGTGTACGCGATGCAATGAGAGTGAGGAGGAAGGAATAGGGTATGTTACACCTGTGACACATTTGAACCATTTATTTGCGTGTGTAAAATCAAACTTACAATGCAAGTAGCGATGGTACCGGTGATGACGATATCGAGATTGATGGTGATGACGAAGATGAGGAGAAGGATGATAATGGTGATGACCGTGACCTGAAGGGGCCGGTGAATGGCACCAGTGTGGCGGGAGACGGGGTGAAATTGGCAGATGGTTTGTCCGTAGGGGAGGAGACCTCACTTTCGGTTATTTCTCCTGTTGAGCGAGGTACAAAGGACCCTGATAATGAAATAATAAACAGTAATGTGAGTCATGATGTATGTAATAATGAGGAGGAGGGATCTCAATGTACAGATATCCCCTCTCCCCCAAGTGATATAGATATGAGTGTTGACGAGAATGTGGCTTATACGCTGCACAGACAGAAACGGAATGTAAATCGGCGCCTTCTCCAAGCATTCATCAGAAAGGGAAAAGGGATAAGGGAAAGGCTTTCACAAAAAGGTACAAAATAATAATGACTTCTATTATTTATATTTGTCTACTTTTGCTAATGTTAAGTTTATATTCATTTAACTGTACTGGTCTGAAGGATGTAGATAACGTACTGAAAGTGTTTACAATGTTTGAAAAGAAATATGCTGATGTTGTATTTTGGTCTGATAACTTTTTTAGCGTAGATTAAGAGTAAATGGTACGGTAAGATAATTGTTTCCAATAGTTATAATGGTCGGCAGGGTGTTGCTGTTTTCCTCAGAAATGATATTAAGGACTATTTTGTTGATAGCAATTCAATTATAGATTGTAGGTTGCTAAGGGTAATAATGAAAATTGATGAAAAAAAAATTAATATATTTAATATATATGCCCCGAATACTAATCGGGAAAGAATTATATTTCTAGATAGGTTAGTAAAAATGTTGCAAAAAGGTTATGATAACGTTATTATAGCTGGTGATTTAAATACAACCTTAAGTCAACTTGACATGTGTTGGCTAACAAGGCATTTTGAGGATAACTGTGTATTGAAACTCAAAAGTATTATGGATGATTTTAGTTTAAACGATATATGGAGGAGCAGAAATCGTGATTGTTCTGTGTTTTTCAGAAAACAAGTTAGAAATGAAAGTGTGTCACAGATTAGAATACGCTATTTTCTGATAAAGAGACATCTATCGGCTACTGTACGTAAATGTCTAATACAATGATACGTCGTGTAGTGATCAAAGCATAGTAACTTATAAACTTGATTTAAGTCAGGTAGAGAGAGGTCCGGGTAAATGGACTTTTGATTACCATTTTTTATATGAAACTGATTATATTGATAAGATTAAAAATATGATTTTAAATGCCAAACGTGAAGAATTGTATATAAATGAACCACTTGTTTGGTAGGGTAATTTAAAGTATAAAAATAGAAAAACATCTCCGACAATTGGGAAAAGGCGACAAAAAAAAAAGAATGAACATTATTTTACACTTCAGAACAACTTACGGAGATGTAATACTTGATACTATTCCAATGTTGGATGAAATATACATGTTTTATAGAAAGTCCTCGTGTGTTAAAGTTAATCATGAGAAAATTGATTTATCTCAAAAAGACTGTTTTAAGATTTACCTTTTAAAGAGGAATGGGTCCAAACTGCTTAAAAGGAAAGGGCTCATAATAAAAGACATAAGCAAGATGGTTTGACGGTGGAATTTTACTATAAATGGTATGACGTTTTGAACGATGTTTTTCGTCGTCTTATTTCTAATTTTGAAAAGAACGGCGAGTTGTCGAAATCGATGACACTTGGTGTCGTACGTCTTGTCTATAAAAACAAAGGCGACAAAAAATAACTTAAGAACTGGAGGCCTATAAGTCTCCTTAATGTTGATCATATAATTTTGGCCAGGATAATATTAAACAGACTGAAAAATGTTTTATCCATTATTATCTCCCTTTACCAATGTTGTGGAATTATGGGGCGGAATACAATCTAATTAAAATTCAGATCTCTCATTACACTACATAACGTAGTGTAATGAGATATCTGATATTAATTAGATTGCCAGATCTCCATCACGTAGGGTAATGAGATATCTGATTTAATTAGATCGGGCGGGATACAGCTGATAATATTTCATGTATTCGTGATGTCACTGATCTTGCAGAATATGATAAACTAGAAGGATATTTACTAAAAAATTGATCAAGAAAAAACTTTTGTTCAAGTTAGTCATGACTATCTGGTAAAGATTCTTCAGAAGTTTGGTTTCGGGGATTATTTTATTAATTGCATTAAAACATTTTATAATGACATTCATAGCAGTGTTAAATGCAGCGGATTTTTAACTCGATATTTTTTTATATTAAATTCAGCAAGGCAGGGATGCCCTATATCCGCGATGTTGTATGTTTTAACAGCGGAACCTCTTGGTCTTTCAATTTAAAAAAAAAATGATATCAATAGAATTCAGTTTCTATGTCAAATACAGAGGCTAAGGTATTCAAGCATGCTGATGACACAACACTGACTTCATTTAATAAGACTAGCATAAATGAAGTTTTTTTCTGTTTTAAAAACATACGGAAGATCATCTGGAGCAGGAGTTAATGTTGAAAAATCTTAAGTGTTGTGTATTGGTACAGGTAAACTTACAGAAACAGAAGTGTTGTGTATTGGTACAGGTAAACTTACAGAAACAGAAGTGTTGTGTATTGGTACAGGTAAACTAAGAGAAACAGAAGTGTTGTGTATTGGTACAGGTAAACTAACAGAAACAGAAGTGTTGTGTATTGGTACAGGTAAATTAACAAAACAGAAGCACAGGCGTGTCATACTAAACTTTAAAAAAAAATTACTTGTACTTGGTGTGGATTTAGGATCGGACATAAGAATGCGCGAGAATCTCAATTGGAAAGGTAAAATTATTTCATTATGTAAAATTTTGTCCGCACGATCTCAAAGATATTTGACTATAATAGGTTCAAAAATTAAAGAAGATTTACAGTGTCCCGATATTGATTTGAAAATGAAAAACTTTAGAATTAAGTTCGCTTTTAGATTACTCAGAAATGATAATATGTTATGGAAGGACACAGGAAAATACTTTTCATCTTTGATAGCGAATACGAAACTGTGGTTGTCATGTTCGTGTTTTAATTTATAATGTTCACAATTACAAGGAATTCCATGTTTTTATTGAGACATTTTGTTAGCATGGGCGGATATATTTAAGTTTTTAGAATTTGGGGGAAATAGTGTTAACGTATATTGTCAGCCTATATATCTTAATCCTCTTTTTCAAAGCAAGGCTAAACTCTCATGTAATAATATGTTCAAAGATTTAGTCTCGTTCAACCAGACGCTTGATCACTTGTAATTCAAGAGTCTGGTCAAACACAATGCATTAACATTATCATCACCAGAGGGCAGTATTTCTACGTTCGTGTCAACGCCTTTAACATTTCAATGAATAATGAACATAATGAAAAAAGTTGCCTATACATGCATTCCTGAAGTACCCTTGTATTCACTTTTATCGAGAACAATGTAAGAAAATGTGTCAAATCTCCAGAATAATGCCATATATTTCCATTGAATAAATCATATCTAAGCACAAAGCCAACAAGGCTGACTAAAGTTTGAAAAAAGCATGCAAAGCAAGTGAGATTTTACCTGTACACCATTCAAAACACCTTGAAGTTCTCACTCAGGTAATCTGGCTTGACTTGTATCAATAGCCTTGTTAGCTTCATGAATTATTGTAAAATATCGAATGAAAATACATGAAATCATTCTTTTTGAAGCATTTTCTTACATTTTTCTCGTTAATAGTGAAAACAGGTAATTGTTTAAGGAATTAAAATATTCAATGTTATTTTGGGCCACTCAAATTCTGACTTCAAAAGTTAGAAAGGGTGTGTCAACCTTTGACCAATGAAAAAATTTACCAGAATCTCGGTAGACCTCGTTATGATGTCACAAAACGAAAGCACTGTGTTTGACCAGACTCTCTATTCGGCGTAGCTTGCGCGGGTTGAACGAGACTAGTCAAAGATTATACTGACGAGGTGATCCCAAGTTTACTTCCGGTACACTCTATCATTGGAATTGTCTACGAGTATAATCTAGACATACTAAGAAAAGAAGTATCATCACAGTACATCCAAGTTTTTAAGAGTTTCCCTGAGAAAGTAATGAACACTGTTTTAAGTCACAGTTACGATCAAACGCGTGTGGTAGATCCCGTTGTAACACTACAAAGAACAGACGGAGTGCGCGTGGCACCACGTTCTACACGTGATATTTACAACGTACTGGTAGATGTTACTTTTGTCGCGCCGATAGCGGTCAGGTTTTGGGGAAATATGTTTCCATGTGAACGGGTGGGTCAAGTGTTTCGCATTGTAAATGTACCTAATTATCCTATTGAAGTCATTAAGTACAGTTTAAAATTGTGCAAAATGCTATTTTTAAGAAAGTAAACACTTACATGATTAATTTTACATTGAGTGTTGCAAGGTATTGTGTATATAAGCGGCGAAATCTTGTAATGTGTAAAGAAGGAAATGTCGATATTGTGAAGTTTTTTACATTCACCTTCAAACGGTTTTTAAAGTATATTTTCACATATTATACAACAAAGACAAAGATAGTGCATTCTTTGCCAAATATTTCACTAAGAACGATGACGTTATTTTGTTGAGAGATGGTGATGTTCAAATTGATTTTATATTGTGTTAATTGTTCTTACATAACTTAAAACAAATACGTCACGCGATAAATCTATACTTAAAACGCATGTACCATATGTGATTCGTTGTTATTGATTGAAAATATAGTTATATGCATTGTGACGAACCTCGGAGGTACCAAACCCTGAGGCCCTATGGCTGGACCAATAAATGTTTGATACATTCTCAAGAAAAAAAGAAGCGTCCGACCAGGAACCTGGAGATCAAGGGTTCGATCACCGTTGGAAGCACACTTTTTACTTTCCTGTTACCAATGATGTCCGTGGTCCTCCCTGTGGTGACATGGAGTTAGAACCTGGTTGGTTGTGTTCCAGGGCGAACACATTTAAAAAGGGGGGAGAAGTGTGGCAGGTTCTAATTATACATAGGATTAAGGTCGCCTTCTAGCTTCGAGTTAGAGGGAAATTCCCTTTAACTCAGTGGTAGAGCGTCCTGCTAGGAACCTGGAGATCGAGGGTTCGATCCCCGGTGGATGCACACTATTATCTTTCCTGTTACAACTGTATAGGTTATCCTTGATCTATAGTTGTTGAGTTCATTTCGAGACTGATTGAAAAAATGGAGATGGCCACCAGGCAGCTATCTTGTATTTTCAGAGTTCAAAGTTGTCATTGCTAATTCTCAAGACGTAAACAATGACACCACGTCATACCTAGCTGTATAAAATTGGTCATCGAAATTTAAAAGATATGTGCATTTACTGTTGACAAGACTGTCTGTCGAATGAAGAGAAACAGTATACTTATACAGAACTTACGAAGATCTTACTGTATTGGGCGACAAGATCCTCTCGGGATCACTATGCCAATTTCTTACAAAAGCCTTGGATATATCAACATGTACGATTCAAGCATAGAGTTTATCCTCTGAAAGTAAACAAATATCTTTCAACGACCAGGTATGAAACCTATATTTAAACATGTAGAACACTTGGCCATACGATCGATTGTATGTTTCCAGACCCCACGGCGAGGACGTGGTTCTACTTGGGGCCCAAATTTAGAATAGGAATACATATCTTTACTGTGGTTGAGTTGTCATACATATGTTATCAATTATTCTGAACGATGTCTGGATAATAAAGCTAACACATTTAATACAAACCATTAACATGCAGAAGTTATGTCCTTATTTAAACGAATATTCATTAATGCACTTATGTTGTACATACTATTCTATTAATTTATATATAGTCCTCTTCGCTATAAGAAATTTACTTTGCCAAACATAATATAATTGAATGAAGAAAAATTATAATGTTTGATTAAAAGTTTTATATACTCATGAACTTTTGTTTAAATGTGACTGCCTTATTTATGCTAAATACATATTATAAATAGAGAGTATAACCATATGCTACATTGTTTGTATCATTCCGTATGACAACTCAAGCAAAGCAGGATACATATTTGGCATTAAAGGTCTAATATATGGTTTTGATGTCACGCCTGAAGTAAAATTTGTTCTATAAACCCAAAGAAAAAATGCTTTGTAGGCATACATAAAACATCTACAAAGAGTATTTATATTTACATTCACGAGAGGGTCCCACAAAGAGTATTTATTAGGAGAATTGTGACATAGTTCTGTACCGAACAGGTTTTAACAGCAGCTGGAATGTAAACAAAACATGTGTATCAATGTGATATTAATGCAAAACATAATACAATCACTTATCGGTTAGCCATTAAAACAGCATTGAGATCGATATTTCCAGGTATATATTCTATAGTATGCTCGTTATCCTTATGAAATGTCATAATACAGTTTATGAAAAATTATCAGTTACTGAACTCCAATAAAAGCATGATTACATTTAAATGAAATAGCACATATTTCCAAAATACAATTGATTATAGTACACATTACAACTCAATTACAATATTATAAAGATAGATATTTTGTATGTATTTATTCTATAAAAATGATATGTTACTGAACTGGAAAATGAAAACAATATTATATATAAATGAAATATTTACAAATCATTAACAAAAACAGTATATTATAGTACACATTTCAACTTTGACTAACATCACATGACAATACAGACGTTACAAGACGAACATTTCAGATACTCTCTCTCTCTCTCTCTCTCTCTCTCTCTCTCTCTCTCTCTCTCTCTCTCTCTCTCTCTCTCAACAGACGTAGACGACTTAATACCGCGGGACAATTAATATCAGGACATTACGAGTCAAAACAAACGTCACAGGACAAAACAATTCACAATGAGGTCAGGCACGTTTAATTGTACCGTCTAAGTTCTGCCTTGCATTGGATATGATTCACGTGCTTGCATTGTATATCATTCACGTGTTTGCATTGGATATGATTCACGTGTTTGATGTTTATGTATGTGATGTTCGTTTGACATTTGTACAATGTTCATGTGTACGATGTGTGACATATCATGGTGTGGCACCAATTGTGATTTTATGAGTAGTTGAACATCTGCAAAATTAAAGGAATTAACAAACATATTTCTTTTCATCTTGACTACATAATAGTAAATATTGAAAATTATCAGTTTTTCAAACAAAATGAATCTGTGAAAGTTAAAAATAATAATTATTGCATTTCATTATGAACATATAATAGTAGATATTGAAAAATGTCAGCTTTAGATACAAAATATTTTCGAAAGTTTGAAAAATCATTATATAGGATTAATTCATGAACATATTTTATTAAATCTTCATCTACTGTATGAAACGATTTTTGAAGAAAAAACAGAACTTTAAAATATTTTAGATACGCTATTAAATTGTATAAAGATTCAAGCTGCTAATATTGGTGGGTCCCCAAGTTGCAATAAACATCAGTCCTAAGTTGAGGTACATGTATGATATCAATTTTGAGTTTCTTCAGTATCCCCTTTCATTGATCCTCTATATTAGTCGCCCTATCGTTCGAATTTTGCTTTCCCGAACTTGTAGTTGTTGCTTTCTCATAACTTATCAATGGCGGTTCGGTGTGGCAAAGTTACGAGAAAGCAAACATCTGAACGCACAAAACAATATCCATGACTCCGGTTTTGTATTTGATGCATAAAATAATCTGTTGCATCGTCGATCGGTCGTATATACGACAGGTTAATTATAAAGATGTTATTGCAATTTAGAGACACATATATGACATATAATTTAGTGAACAAGAATACAGTTTTAGTTACCTATGGGATCCGAGCAGGAAACGCCTCCTCTACCGGAGATGTAATTGCAGTAAGTGTATGGAAGATCACTAATGGTACATTCGTAGATACTTGACTCTGATCCCGAACAATTTATACTTGTCTTCAATATGATATCTTCTAAAGATTCCCATGCGAAACTTGAATAATATGTTGAGGTTCCATTCCTGTGAAAAAAATTGGGGTATGATCAAATATAGGTAACTTTCACAGGAGTCCAACATTCATCATCTTAAACGGTAACGTGGCGTTGAACATGCGGGGTTTCCAGGTGATTTAAGATTCTTGTCAATTGTAAGGGCTTTTAATAGAAGGACAAATCAGTAAAAAAAAAA
>NW_018404603.1:556820-616081 GCF_002113885.1 Mizuhopecten yessoensis
GGGGGGGGGGGGGGCGGGTTCGGGTTCAAACCTAAACAATCTGAACCAATATGTGAGGGATATACTGTAGCACTAGGGAATTATGTTCTTGCAACAGCGACCGTTATATAAGGACTCTACACTACGTAGGAGCTGCTAGGCGATATTTGAGAAAGTACACATCACAGGGAATGTCGCCTTTGGACATAATAACGTCATTTAGTTTTTAGTTTTGTGTTTTTTTACGACTGATCGACGATGCAAGTCAAACAACACGACGATACATCAATAGCGTACGAAGTGGTCGTGATGTGCATCACAACTTGTAAAGATCCATTGATTTTAAATAATCATATATAAATTGCAAAAAAACACCTTATCATACATTTTTCGTAAAACAGCGGGTTCAATAATAAATTATTTTGCTGTTAATGCTTAATAATCACATTCGAGGAAATAAGGTTTGTCGTTCTTGCATTGTAACTATATGTGTTGTTGGAATGGCTTATGCGCAATCCTGAGAGGACAACTACCTCTGCCGTCTGGTCTACCTATTGCACATCAACTTACATAAGGTGAAAGGCCAAACCCAGTCACACTATTCCTATTCTAGTTTAAGCAGTCCTGACCGACATTAATTCAATTACTGCTGAACATCAAGAACGCAAATAAAAAGGAATTTGGTTTCACTTAGTGAAGGGCAGTGCGCCATAAGATCTGGGAGGATTTTAAAATTCTATAAATGTAAGACAATGTACAGAATATGAACGTCAGATAATATATATATGATGACATTCAATGGCTTTTTCTTTACCTGAAATTTAGCATCCGACAGACGATTCTTGATTCAATGTCACCCCAGTTCGTACCACACACCGAAGCCCTTTGTCCACCATAAACAACCTCAACAGCACCGGAGGATCCAGACTCGCCATCGACAAGGTACACCGATTGTTCATCATTTAAACCTACTACAACAAAATCATTGATAATTTTTGACATACCGTTACAATCAATATTTCAGTTATTGAATGTATGTGTTGTCTACACTTCCAATTAGGTTTCCTTGCTATCCCCATATTCATACAGTAGTCCGTTCAAATAAACATGTCCAGTTTGATACTCGATTTGTACGGGAAAGCACTGTTGAAAATAGCGCCGATAACGTCACGTGGCGGTCTTGAAACGAGGCAGTAACACAGGTGATCAAAACGAGATGCCTAGTTTGCAAAGGGGCCCAACGAGACGGGGAAGAAGTTGGGCCTTTTTTTTACCGCACTATGACACCAAAGATTCTAAGTCCCTGTTGAAACGTAAATTGCACCAATGACAGTATTTAAATGAATAAATATTTGTTGGCGTCTCGGCATTATTCATAGACACCAGGTAATATCCATTACCGGTATGAGACCGGTGCAAATGGGCACGGGACTATACTACAATCTCCAACAACGGGACAAACCTTTCTTTAAAAAGGAGTATTAACCGGATGAATACTAATTTTTAAAAGGTTTTCATAAAGTGCCTGTATGCATTGACAAGTATAAACATGAGAAATTATTCTTATTACAACACATTGTCTTTACCATTGTATTCAGGACCATGCAGTATATCTTAATGTATACTCTCTTTCCCACTTTAACTGTCTTCATACGCTTTTACACTAAGTAAGTCATATTAGTCATCAGACACAATAAACATTTCTGGCAAAGACAATACAAGTACAGCTATAATATGTGTCCAATATGGATACTTTATTTTAGGGTANGGGGGGGGGGGGGGGGGGGGGGGGGGCTTTGTGCGTTTCTTTTTTTGTTCAGTATACATATACTGATTTCAATAACTTACACATATATTATGTAAGCATACTTGTAAATGAACCCATTTTATGTTGAGATGACTTTTATGTATTGCAATTATTTATTGCAATTATTTATTCTCTTGATGTAATATGTTATATTGACTTTTTTAACACAACTGCAGGCATGGGACAGATATATATTTATAAATAATTATTTCATTCTATTAAGGACATGCACATTTTGTTTTAGTAACAGATTCAGTCCCTAATCTTTGATATTTGTATGAATAAAAATGTATTCCTGTTTATTCCTCGGCTGCACGCGTACTTTTTACAATAGCACCGTATTCTGGTGCTATTATTCAATCATACATTCGAAGTCAACATCATGTCAAAACATGAATTGTTACCATAATTAAGATTGTATATTATAAATATTAATATACGGGATTATTATCAAATATAATGTGTGTTATACGCCGTTGCCGTACTGTACAACATCACATCGGTCCCTGCAGGTAGGGCGTAAGAATTGCACCTGCTGCCCCCATTGCATGATCGTAACATCACAGTAATCTCTAGGAGGGCCCCATCGCGAATTCAAACTAAACAATCAAGTATTCCTGCCTTTCGCATACACTACTGTATAAAGTTATGCAAAGTAAATTACATCCGATACATGCCTGTGTTCATAGCAAAATACGTTCATTTGTTTTCCAACTTAGACGAACGTACTTGCGAAGGAAATTCTTTTAAATACTTATTCATAGCATCATATCTATTTAGTCGTTCTTGTTGAAACATGTCAAAATGCAAAACCGTTTTTTGATCACAGAACTAACCTTTTGGATCGTTGTAACAAAGGGCAGAAGCAATACCAATTGAAGAGTGTGCTGTATCTTCAAATCCAACGAATGGACAGTCTCTAAGACTTGTTTCTTCACCTGTACACTGTCTCCTCATCCAATGGGTAACTTTGGTGGATGATATAAAGGAACCGCTGTAGAAACTTCCATGACTGAAATATATAAATGACATTGAAGATAAAATGTCAATGTAATTCTTAATTTACTTTCCAGGTACTAGAATTAGGTATTGGGCAATCAACTAAGAACAGCAAACAAACGCTAACACGACTTGCGGTGAAATCATCTGTAGCAGGGGAGGGAAAATGCACGTCCAGACTGGGATTGGAGCCCGAGAGCTGCAGACGATCGATCAAGTGAAATTCCGCTACTCGCCTACTTATTTTAATCTCATCATCCATCAGGAAAAAGTAGTCACCTGTACCCAAGCATCCTGCATACAACTTGGGCCTGGGCCTTGTTGTTGTAAATACTTCCATAGTGTACACTTCCCCAATAGTTACTGTAATGTACTTCAATATGTCCATATCCATCGGATCTGCCATTTACTAATCGAACGTCCAACTCCGAATCGTCTACTGGAAATGAAAAAAAATGTGCTTTACTTAGAAATGTGTGATAGCGTCTCTGTACGTTATTGAAGAAAGTGGAGCAAGAAAATGAAGGATGAAAGGAAGGACCGATTTCTTTCTTCTCAATATCAATGTAGTTGATCATAAAAGTTGATCATGAGTTTGCATGATCGTGAAAGGTGATTAATGCGGGTAAACCCCTGAGAAATTTGGGATTGGCACTTGTGCTCTCTTCTCGGGGACACAAACCAGACCATAATAAATCTACTGCAACAGTGCTTTGTCTGTGTCTGGGTGCTGGAGGCAGGGCATGTTGGTGCAATTCCTCTATGCGATTTTTCTATATTTTTCTTTATCAAACTACCTTTTGTTGTGCTTTGCTTGGCAATACCTTAAATTGTGCTTTAGTTTTGAACGTTCGCCCAGGTATGGGTTTGTGTTGGAAACGTTAATGGTGTATTTTAACATTGTGATAGAGTTGATCTGGTGCCATATATTAAGTGCTACTGAAGTGACTAAAATAAAATGCCGAAAGTACTCAACATAGTATGCCAATTGGTCAGAAGACAAATAACCACGACATTCTTTGCTTGGCCGACCGCTCAAACATCAGTGTGCTGTATGATGCTGTTGAATTCAATTTTGGCATACTCTACCTATAACCAATTGTTTAGGTGCATACACTGTTGAAGGATATGTATCTTTCTTTTAATATTGTCGGAATAATGTCCCAAGAGCAAAATGTGAGCAGAGAAATGAAATAAGTGGGTGGTTTTTTTTCTGACCGACGGATATATAGCCAGACCTAACAGCGAACAAATTTCATGTTTTACATACAGGATAATGTCCCATGTATTCATTTAAACTATCCTTAAGTATATCGTAATCATTTACGTTGCATCTAAACACTGTCTTCCCAAATCGTAAAACGTTGCCCTTTCGAAACACTGTTCATTTCCTATTTTTCTACCCTCTCTTTCTTTACTAATCTATTTTTTCGTCGTTGCTGTCTCCTAACATGGTAATAGCAATTAGATTTGTTCCCAGCCCAAGGCAGATCAAAGTCCCTAAAATGGAATCTGTTATTCCCTCCGAAAAGGTTCAGCATTTAGGATAATCTTGTTGAGGACGCACTACAAAGTCGGAATCATATCCGCGCTATCGCAAGGTGGCGATACATCAACAGACCCTGCCTCCAGCACACACGCACACAGCAGGCTTTAATTACACACGATGAGGCATGGCATTAACTGACCTTAGCTCTTGATAGGACGTTAAGGAAAATAAACCAAACTAAATACCGGACATGCAGTTAATATAATTATATATTGTAATTTAAAGGAATTCAGTAAAACATGTTTAATCTATATCAATTTGTGTTAATTACCTTCATCGTAGCAGAAAACATAAGCATGACCAGACCTATAGTAAGCATTACAGTTCTCCACACCCCATCCGTCAAACGGGCAATCTGAAAGGCTGGTCTCCATGCCGGAACACTTTACGTTATCCATCCATATTAGATCTGGGTCTGTCTCGTTGCCAAACCATTCATACCAAGCCGAGTCCAGTGTATAATGTCGACTTGTTATTGTTCCGTTGCTGTAAATAAATTTAATATTGTAAGTTTGTTAGCCGATTGCTGACCTGACAACAATAAGATGGGACTATTACAAAAGATAATACACCAACAAAACTTTGAAAGGTAGAATGTTAACAAATGTCTACATAAGTTTATAGCAAAATGATGAAATTTCCTAAACCAATATAATAAAATTAAAAATAGTATTGTATAGACCAATTTCACGCAGATGTACAAATTTCGAATGACGAATTAGTTATATGACAGAATTTTTTCATATCAGGCACATCATAATATTTGTCTTGAATCTCTCCTAAATTGGTACATTTGATCAATATGCGGGACAGTCATTTGTTCGTCGTATGATTGAATCATGTACAGTTTATGGTGTGTATGCAATACATAGTAAGCCAGGCATTTATGAATATAATTGCAATAGATGCAGGTATATGAACGTTAGTTTCATATTTTTGTGATACGTGTCTGAATAATACTTGATCATACTGCAAATAGACGAAATATGCTGGAATCAATACCCATCATAGATGGAAAGATCTTAAAGTGCCTTATTAAAATTGCAAATTTCACTACCCTCGGGTCACCCATTCCCCTCTGGGGAGGGGATAAACATTACTTTAGTTTTGATAGAGAAATAACACTTTTGAGTATATTTTGTTTATTTTTATAGGATTTAATTCAAACTTCGTTGGAATTATCGTCATATATTTGTAGTTAGATGGTATAAAATTTAAACCTCAAACGTTCAACAGTCTTTTCTCCAGACCCAGATTTGCTGAGATCGAAGGATTTTTAATGATGTAAGGTCCTATGGTGCTTTATCAGAATTGTGAATTTTGTTACCCCAAGATCACCTATCCCCCTGGCGGAACCGTCGAACACTCATCGTCCAGTATGCAAATCAACCATGCACAGATTTTGTGCAACTTCAGACTTTGTCGTGGTCTTTGGGTTTTCTACTACATGGTTACAAACTACCCTCACCGTAGAGTATTTCAGCATGCTATCTAACGGAAACCAAAATCTGGTCAGACGGACGAACGATTCCCTCATTAAAATAGTCCTCGTTTAAAATATTGACGGGTGTATAAAAACAAACAAAAAATGTCCCTCCATTTCCGTACGTTTTGCACTTGACAATCTCCTTGGCATGTGTGAGTATTGCATCCTTGTAAATTTTCCTCCGTGTCATTTCATTTGATATAAGTATATGTTTTTCATTAAGACTATACATATAGATAGGCTAAGATAAGTATTACATTATTTCAGTGTCACATACGCAGTATACAGATAATGTACTACGCCAGAAAACAATACCTAATGCCCCGCCTATATAAAACAGTAACGAGAAACTTTACTCAAAACATGTACATTTTTATACCGTAAAGTACATAGTAATATATGACATATGGTGATACATACCTAAACCCAAGCATTCTGCAGGCAACGTTGGCATCATTATAATTCCAAAAGTAGTCGCATACTCCGCCCCACTGTCCGTCATGGTACACTCCCACCCGGCCACTGTTGTTGTACAAACCGTTTTCTAGGCGGATTGCAAACGGCGAGTCTGTCCTCGTCGTTATATCAGTCGGAATGGGCGTAGCTGGTGACATAAATGTTGTCAAAATAATACACCATTTTAAAACCAACACTTATCATTTCGTCTTCGTCAATAATCATATTTGTCCGGCTCTGCAAAGTTCTTCACATGTTTGTTTCAGGTTTTAAATCATAACAAATGCAGTAGTCATGTGAAGACGTTTTACTAGTATGATAGAGCCAGTTTAACTCAAGCTCACTGAAAAGTTAAGCTGAAAGTCGTGCAGAGAGCTGCATGTAACTTATAATGTCAAACACTTTAATTTTCTTGGTCAGGGGACAGAAATCATAGCCTTCCTCGCTCAGGTGAACGCTCCTACAAAAAGTGGCATAAGGCAAGAGATTGGTTTATTGCGTTTAGAGTTATTTTAACAGTTAATGTCAATATATGACGTATCTTCGAGCTCGTTACTAATGACTGCATGCCGGAACTGTTATATTTGAGTGTCAACTTTTTATTTTAGTCACCCCTAGTGGGAACCCCAGCGGGGACTATTAATTTTGGTTTCAGTCCCAGATTTTGACCTCTGTTGCCGACCACAGTTTTCGGCTTTCGTGTGTTTGCTTCTGTCGCTAATTACAAGCTTTTGGATAACTCAGATATCGATTTAGGAAAATATCTAACATGCAACCAAAAGGCGTGCCGAATTTCAAACTGAAGATGTTCCGAATATGAATCAGTCACCATTGAGGTTCCCGACGGGGTAAACTGTTATATTATATATTGCTATTGATTGATTGAGATTTTTATGTCTGACCAACGACTATATTGGTAAAATTTCTTTTTAAAACCAATATTTAAAAAAAAAAAGAAAAAGGGCAAACTTGATTTGACATGCCGGGTTTGTGCTTGCCGCCGGCACCCTACATTCAAGCATTCGCGCAATTTTGCGGACACAAATAAGATTTTGTATCGCTTTGCATTTCTCTGCAGTCCGGCGAAACTTCTAATCGAACGACAGGTGCCGAACATGCGGGTCTTAAGGGACAAACGTAATCAGTAAGTAGGTGCCGCCTTCCCGGCGGTAACCGGCACGCCTAAATCAAGTTCGTCCAAAGTAAAAAGTTTACGACATTTATGGAAATTGTTTTTTTTTTTTAATTCACATACCATTTTCAGCAGTCACATTATAATTTCAAAGGGTGATATGTTATAAATGAATGCGCCGTCATTCTAACAAATATTTCATCAACATTCATATCCCGCATGACAACGTTTACAACTTTGGAACACTTTACGACATAACACGGCAGAAGTTGAAATGGAAAACCGGAGGAGTGCAGGGTCATGTAAGGTAAGTAGTTCATTGCCATATTCAGAATTTATAATAAAAGCGCTCGACACCGTTTAGTGAAAGTTATCGTTTCTGCGGTGTGGTGGCAGGGGTGACCACGGGGTACCGACAAAACAATACCATGTTTTGCCGGTACAGTTCCACGCGGTCACCATGTGGCGATACTGTACCGGCAAAACACGGCATTGCCATATTTATGTATATCGCTATTGCCAATACTATTCCTGTCAGTGTCCTGTCAGAGCGTAAGGACAAATGTGTTTAACAGCACTTTTGTACATGTATATATTTCTTTTCTATGAAATCAACCAACAAAGATCAAGTATAATTTAGGGATGTAAACAAAGTTGAGGGTATTGTGGTATTTGCAGCTCTTTCTGCAAATCATGGCTCCTTTCATAATATTTCCTTAGGTCACTGATCATTCTATCGGTAACATAAAACATTTCTCTTGAGTTTCTCCACTTCCCCTTGCAGGTTGAAGGTATCGTATGTGTAACAATACAGGTTGAGCATAGGGACTTGTGTTATCTAGAAATACGTATACATGTATATATAGGTATTTCTAGCTAATTTTATCATATAAGTCTATACAAGCCCCTGTGGGTTGAGGTTACCAGAATATATTGCAATACAGAAGGAAAATATTGCGATAGTGTCGCAATATAATTTCACAGGAAAAAATGGTATTGTTTTTGATAATTGGGCTCAATGGGTGTCAAAATACTGTCATTAAATCTGAGATCATTTGTGTGATACATTTGTATTAAATTGTATCCTAGTACATGTAATAGCCTGTATTATGGTAATTAGCATATCTATTTGACTGTTAGAACATGTTGCGATTCAGCAATATTTTATTATCGGCTTCGCATTGTGATAGATACTGTACATGTACGAAATGGTCTGTGTATTGCGATATACTGGTTTTCCGATACATTGTTATACCCCTATAGTCTATACATGCTTATTAAACCATGATCACACTAAATATCCCAATTAAGCATTGTGAGATAGCTGATATCTTATCATTTCCAGAAAACACAAACAAAAATGGAAGGAAGTACTTCAACAGCTACAGCAATACACTGTAAGTTATAACAATTAGTTGGTTTAATTTCTAAACTTCATGTCAGTGGACTCAGGTATGGATTCATTTTGAACAAGATAAAAAGTGTATTAAGCAAAACTGTATATTTATGCGTGTTTTTTAATCGGTGATTAATTCTCATGTTTTCTGGACGAACCTCCGGTAATTTTTGTGTCAGTTTACAGACGATGGCCAAACGTCTAAAATATCTTTGTGTTGTGTCCAGCAGGTCACGTAGTAACGAGTTATAGCTTGATAAAATGGCTGCGCGGAAATATTTAACGCGCTGAAACCAATGACTAGACGATATTGACAGTTTTACCAACAAATTATTTTTTACTGATAATTGTCAACTGATAATATTGAGTTAAATAACCACCAATACAATACCAGTACAAACTAGTGATAGGGATTGGAAACTCCTTAATTATCAGCCTTTAGTTTTGGTGAAAATGATTTGCTCCAATATGCATGTTCAGTTCTCTTATATCATTTGTTTTCATTTTAACAGATGAAATATCTCATCCTAGCACTTTGGAATGTTTGAATGTGGAAGGCCTTGAAATTGGGATGCAGAAGACCAGGGAATGTCACAGAAATAAAAAAATAAAATAAAAAAATATTTGTAGTGTTTGTGTTTTATGGTCATAAAACATGGAATATTTTCTTCAAGTAAATCAACCACATGCTTTCTTATTATATCCTAGTAGGTTGGCATGGCTACCTAAACAGCGTGTATGCATGCCTGGTCATTGTTAGACCATTTTGATTGACAGGTGGAAATATGTCAGTTGTAGCTTGGTCAATGATTTATTATACTGAAAATAATCATACAGGAGACGGGGTGACTTTCATGTCATTTTGACATATTTCTAGTTAACACATTAGAATACCACGCCGAAGACAATCGGTCCCATTATACTGACGACGGAACCCATACAGGTTCGGGAGGGGGGATAGGCCTGCCGAAATAGACGACTAATGTGGCCCCCCTATAGAATCAATGGGGTTTCTACATTGTCTTCTATTCAAGGGACATTAAATAAACCAAGACCAGACCTGTTGTATCCCACTGCATGTTTACCGTAAAGGGCGACTAATGTGGGCGCGAGCTACATTGCATTACTTGATGACTTCTTCGTTTCCTATTGTTTCTGTCCTATCTAGTTTCTCTTCCCGGTGATTTCTCCCACTTGGCCCCTGTTCTTATACGACCTTGGTTGTTGCGAGGATGTTAAACCCCAATGATACTAATTCTTCCTTTAACATGTTGGTCTGATCAAAATGATATAACTAACCATAGCAACTCTTACTTGCATTTTCGATTTGTCTTGGTAAGGGGGGAAATACTACTATCAACTTGGGCGAACGCGTGGTGTTGACATGTAATGAAAGGAAAAGGTGAATAG
The DNA here is from genome assembly GCF_002113885.1 of Mizuhopecten yessoensis. Classification (NCBI taxonomy): domain Eukaryota; kingdom Metazoa; phylum Mollusca; class Bivalvia; order Pectinida; family Pectinidae; genus Mizuhopecten; species Mizuhopecten yessoensis. The sequence goes on from NW_018404603.1 coordinate 567,035, forward strand.
AGTCAAACGCTTCAATAGATCTTGATTTATTTTGAGTACATTAGAGGGCAAAAAGGAGAATTCCAAGGTTATTTAGCGGGGGCGTTATGCTGACGGGTCCATGTTATGTTATTCAGTGAGATGGCAAAGAGTTTCAACACCGTGCTCATATGACCTTAACTCTTGTGAAGAATCAAACCTCTAAACATAACATAGAACATATGGAAATGATAGATTATTACAATGTTATATACCGATATTTCCGTCAACAAAATAATGTGAGTTACAGTACATATACACAAATTAAAAATTACCTAGAGCTCCCGAACAGGAAACACCTGCTCTGCCATCCGCGTAATTATTGCAGTATCCATGGACGTCGCTAAATATACAGTTGTAAATACTTGTCTCTGATCCAACACAGTTGACATGGATCTTCACTTTCATGCCTTCTCTGGATTCCCACATGTAAGACGTATACAATTGTGCAGTTCCGTTTCTGGAAAGCAATAAACTTGCATTTTAAGGATATAAAACACTTGATGAACAAATGCTTGACTGTTAAAGATTGATTACAAGTATGATGGCTGATCTTGGTTTTGTAGCATATAAGCGTTCGTAATATAGGTACAGTATAACCTGTCTAAACCGGATGTCACAGGGACCAAATTATTTGTCCGGTTTACACAGGTGTCCGATTTAATTTGTAGCCGGCCGACAGAAATGGCAGAACCGGAATGAACAATTTGTTTTTACATGGATTACTATGCCAACATTTGTGAAACAACGCAGGTTTTCGGAATGGACAGGGTCCAATTTATACAAGGTTTAACCATTTTGATTATATGGGGAATACGCTGGGACCACACACCACAGCTGGTTAAGACAGGGATCCGGATTAGATAGGGATCCGGATTAGACAGGGACTAGTTTATACAGGTTATACCGTAGTATACATACGCAGCCATGCACGAGAGGATATATGCTGTACTTTAGTAAACGTCCTTATACATACAATCTAGCTAAGAGCTCTATATACATGCCTCCATGTGTGTAATGTATGCGTGTTTGTTTTTATGAGTGCTAGAGGCATGGGGTGTTGATGTTTTTGGTTCCTTGCAACAGTGCATATCTGTCCTTAAAAGCTGTTAAAACGTCATGGGAATCTAGGTTTTTAATATAAATCAGATGCACCAACTGGCCTGTATTGGTGATGTTCTTCTTTTGGGGGGTTTGTTTCGGTTTAAGTTGTATTCATCATTAAAGAATATCATCATAAATATGCTACTAATGTATGTGCTTCATACCCGTATCCAAGCATTCGACAGACGATTCCAGCTTCAATATCATCCCAGTTCTTCCCACACACTATAGACCACTGTCCACCGTACATAATTTCTACAGAGCCGGAGGTGTTGGACACATCATTCATGAGTCGGACCCCTTGTTGCTCGTCACTAGCTAAAATCATGATGGAGGAAAATCTAGTCAACATCTACTAAGTTCAAAACTGTTGTGTCCTTAGCACTGCAATTGACGTTTATTAAGTACCTCTTCGTCAGTGTCACAATTGTCGATTTTGTTACCCGATATATGTTTGATACGAATTATGTTAACGAAACAATAAATGTAGTAAATCGCTTTTATCATTTCAACAATGTTTTTCATTGAATAAGAAACTCACCCTGAAAATCATTATAACAGAGGGCAGTCGCTATACTCATATATGATGATATCTGTCCCCATCCACCAAAAGGGCAGTCTGCGATGTTTGTCTCTGTACCATTACACTGTAGCCGATCCATCCATATTGGTAGTTTAGTGGAATAGAAAAATGAATCCCCATAGGAAACACCATTGCTGAAAAATATCAAACAATTAATGTTAGTATGGATTTACAGTTTATGTAAAACCTGTATAACAAATCTTGTCCATTTACGGTTAACTATATCTTTCTTATTTCTTTCATGCTTCGAAACATGTGTGTGTAATTGATTGATCACCTCAGATCAATATGGGTATTGCAAGTGGCCCCTGAAAAACAATTCATGAAATATAACTTTCCCAAACCTGACCGTAGCTGTTAATAAGTCGTTAAAACTTATACAATAAAACCAATTCACACATACAGATGCATATACATTATGAATACAGCGTAACTTTAATATACCTGTATCCAAGCATTCTACATACGACCTCAGCCTCCCTGTCGTAAAAGCCGGCATAACATACACTTCCCCAAATGCTGCTGTAATGAACTTCAACATGTCCAGTTCCATTAGATGTGCCATCCACTAAACGAACTTTTACCTCGGTGTCATCTGAATGTGAATCATATTGTATTTATTGCACATTTCTACAGTATCCTTTACTTTTTTGACTGAACACGGAAACTTGATATTGCCTGTCTGATAATTATCGGATGCATGTATATTGCAACGAATCGTTTTTCAGAACTTGCAAGGATAAACAATATCTTGATCAGATCTGAAACCGATGATGTTTTACCTTCTTATTATTATCTTGTCAAATGTTGAAAATCCTAAACGGGCATCTTGTACATTAACGTAAGCCTCTTAATGTCATATTTTATTTCCCACTATGAAAAAATATTATTGCATAAGAGTTTGAAAAATAGTATGCAAAATGTTAAAAATTGTAATTCATGCACAATCAAAGATAGCCACCTGTCAGCCATTTGGTTTTTCCAATCATTCTAAAAAGAAAACATGTTAAACTCAGGACTATGGGGAGCCTACCTATAAAGTTTGAGAAAGTTCCCAGTGTTACTTTCTGAGCAATAGCAACAGCAATTCTTAACATTGAAGTCCCTGCATGTAAGGAGTAAGAATTGTACTTGCTGCTCCCATTGCATGATCGTAAGAGGCGACTTAAATTTGAGATCTTATCTTTTCTCTTCTTTCTAAACAACTTTCTTCTTCCATGTGTCTCCCTTGACAATGCCTCACTTTTGGCCTTAAGTTGAGCGTTCACCCCAATGAGGAAGGCTGTGGGTTCTGTCCCCTGGTCGAGTCAGTAGTTTCTGAGAAATGCCTATACAAACCTTAGCGGTCAAATTCACCGATTGTCTCGGGTCAGCCATGTTGTTTTTCCCGTAAGTCTCAGAAGGAAACACACGCAAGCGACCAGCAAGAACTTGCATGTAAAATTTGAGAAAGATCTTGTCATTAATTTCTGAGAAATAGTGATAGCAAACCTTAGTTTTCGTAATCCAAAATTGCCGCTTTCGGCGTACCACGGAAAACCTTAATATTAATTTTTAAAGAATGATTTGTCCTGTACTGTCTGAAAAATTGCGAAAATAAAATTGTTAAGGATGTAGTGCGGTGAGCTTTTCTTGTCTGAAATCGGCACGGTCTACGGGAGGTAACTCCTACTGCAATTTTGACAAGACGTAAAGAAACATTCGGTAACATATGAAGATAGTATCAACATTTTTTCCTCAGCCGTTATGAATAAGGCCCAAAAAAAGGAATTAATAAGTAAATGTGTTAAATGAATAACTACAAAAATATCAAATAGGTTGAAGTGTTTAATGACGAAGTCAACCTCATTTTCGGCGCCATTGTTGACGAATTGACAGATTATGGGTGGCCGTTTTAGGATAAAATACATAAACTACTAAAGTGCAAAAACTTATCATGGACATAATGGCAAAAACGTTTTCACTTAAGTGCAAATCTTTTGCACTTAAAAAGCACATAACGCAAAGTACCTTTTTTGTCATTATGTAGTAATCTTTTTACAATATGTACCTTCGCACTTAAGTACACAATATGTCCTCTTATCCCTCTTGTCACAATGGATGGTTCCGTTTACCGATGTATTGTGCATGCCCCAGAGGTCGAAATGGCGGCGGAGGTTGAGGTGATTTCGGTAGGCTTAATTAGAATGTTACAGCGACTATCATTGGAATTGGCATGTAGGAAAATTTGGACAGACGTTAAAAGGCAAACATGTTGCGTGGATTCACGACAGAAATGCAATGGTTGGCCGCGTATTAATTGGCAAACTACACAAAATCCCCGGAGCCACGCTGACGGCGTAGCCTGAATCCTGCGTCATACTACGGACTTAGATACGAAGGTAAATGATATGTCACTTTAGCGGGGTAAAAACAACAATATTGGTTACTAAAATCAAGACAACTTGTGTCGAAATGATAATTAGACGTAAACCCATATGCCTACCACAGACCTTAAAACGGTAAATGAATGAGAGGTTAGCCTAACAAATGAAGTTTAGAGTCCTAGAGTAACAAACAAGTAAAAACCCTCCTTAAGTTAAGGCTTACATGTAACTAACATTATGCTACTAGTTATTTCGTTTCATATATAGAGAGAGTGAGTGATATTAAATTTCATTTATATGATATTTAAATACCTAAATCTCTATTTAGATTACAAAATCAGCAAATAAAGGTGTTCTTTTTAAAACATTATTTTAAAAAAGTAAAATAATTAAATATGGAGAACATGAACATAACCTGATAGTTTTGTGACTGTAGTTTTAAAAAATCTAGAAGAGTATTAAAACAAATCGCACATGCACTTCCTTTTTAAAATTAAATATTTGTATATTATCATTGCATGCATGTTCTTTTCTGGAGGGGGGGGGGGGGGGGGGGGTATGTCGCCTAAATAAAAATACTAGCCGCATCCTACAGACTCGCCAAGAGAGAGTCTCGACTCCTGGCCGAGGCATCACAGGGGCTCGGTTTCAGGATAAAAAGTGTTGTGTTATATTCGGTGTTTATACACATTCTAAAACGTTATAAAAACTCGTTTTTAAAAAGGTTTTAGAATGTTGCTGTTATTTACTAGTGTGTATAGGTTTGTCCCGAAATGTATAGGTTTGTTATTAACCGAAAGTATCCCGAAACCGTTATGTTTTTCTTTCCATACAGTCATTATCTATTTAACATCGAAATGTACTGTTCATTTTTTGCCTTCGAATGAACATTTATAATGATCTGATTTCTGTTTTATATAGGTGAAGGGCTTGTTTACCCATGACTTCATGGATGGGCAATCTTCAATGGTTATCTTTTCCTAGTGTGGTATTGACAGGTCATTGTTTGTTTTGGACATCTTTTCTGCCTCTTTGAAACTTCAGTTGCTATCAGGAGTCAACAACTAGACAATGGATCAGTTATTGTTACATTGCAGATCTACTGATGAAGGTTTGAGACAGCTTGTATAGGCCACTATGGAGAACATGAAGATCTAGATCAATGCAACTACTTGTGCCATTGTACCTTGCTGTGTTAATTCCATAGGTGAATTGTCAGCTGAATGACTTTCGTCATGTAACGGACCTGTGCAAAATCCAGGTGGACTCCGGAGCAGCAATGAATGTTTGAGCTGACTGGTTTAGGATATATGGCATTACAAAGAGAGACATAAACGCACATTTTCTTGATAAAATGGATGAATACTGTGTGTTGGGCGCTATTTGGTTGAAAATTGGTCATTTTGAAGGAAATTAACTAAACGCTCTTCATTTTTTGACAGCCTCCGTATGTTTAAACATTGTTATACCAGTGTTCATTCTTAAAAAGGATTTTTTGCTTGTCACATACTGAGGCTTCATGTCTGCATGTTAACTGTCCAAAAACACCATATTTTGGATATTAACGCAACTCGTTAAGTAGTGAAAAACTTTTAACACTTTAGTTAAAAAAAGACTTTTGTGCAATTAAGTGCAAAAAATCTTCACATAATGGCAAAACACATTTTTGTCATTAAGTAGTGAAAAAACATCGTATTAACACTTAAGTGCAAAAAATGGCATTTTTCCACTTAAGTGACAAAAAAGTCGTTTCTACACTTAAGTGAAAAAAAGTTGTTTTTACACTTAAGTGAAAAGAAAGTCGTTTTTCCACATAAGTGAAAAAAAGTCGTTTTTACACTTAATTGAAAAATAGTCGATTTTACACTAAAGTGAAACAAAAACGTTTTTACACTTAAGTGCAAAAAAAGTCGTTTTTACACTTAAGTGCCAAAAAAAGTCGTGTTTACACTTGAGTGCAAAAAAAGTCGTATTTATACTGCAAACAATCTTTACATAAAGGCAAAAACTAATTCGGAACACTGCCTTATTTAGTAACAATAATATATGTAGTATATGATTACATTTTTTTAAATTTATATTTGTATTCAGTGTTTCAAAGCACATACACATGGCAATATTTGGGAGACTGTAACATACTTCACAGTACACTCATCCTAAACATTCCATACACATTTCATGGTAACTATACTTATTTCATATACCAAGTAATCTAAGTATTGGGTATGTAGAGAATATTAATCTTACTGATTGTGTGTACCATCATAACAGAGCATATTAATTTATGACATATTAATTTCAAACATTTCATAAATAATCATACACACCATAGATATGTATAGAACATTTCATACACACCATACATCCTTATAGAAACATTCACATCAAACATTTCATACACACCATACAACTGTATCGAACATTCGTAATTAAGGATTTCATATACACCATACATCTGTATAGAACATTCATAATTTAACATTTCATATACACCAGTTCTGTACAAAATATTCATCTCTATACATGATGTACATTTAACGAAATGTATACCAGTATATACATGTATATGAATAGCTCTAACACTATCATTCAATATATTCTACACAAGCAAATACCTTAGTATGATAGTATATATAACCAAGATGTCATTTCAAAACATTGGATTAAAAACTAATTATATTAGTCATGTGTTGTGGTTTTATTGAAAGAAAGACGGATAATTACTGGCAAACACAGACAGACAATACAAAGGTAGACATGTGCACAGAGGCTAACACAGACAAGACACAGGCAAGAACTACCAGATAGACAGACAGACACAGGCAGACATATACGCACAAAGACAATCGACACAGAGACAAGGGCCGACAGATTAAAGAGAGACGAGCCTTCTAAAAATCAAAAAGTTGAAAATAAATAATCGACATTTGTTTTATTGAAAACATTTACTCGAAGATAGTAATATCTAATTAAAACAAGTATAAAAGGTTCATATAAACCAACTGGCAGAGTTAAAGAGTCCATTAATAGATATAAATAGGTATAGATATAGAAATCTTTTCAATTTAAGTCTAAAGATGTAAAAAAAAATCCATTTTCCCCACTCTTTGTTAAAACTTTCAAGAGAAGCATCACTTTTAGCGGTTGCTATGTATTTTTTGACATAGTGATGGTCTTTCAATAAGTTGATAAGAGAATTTATGTTTAGTGTGGTTATAAGACATCTAGTTTTGTAAATGTAATATGTTTAATGATGATGTTAATTTCATTATCAATTTTACTAACTCATTTCTAATTGACCAGAACCCAAAAATTAATGATTCTTTATTAATAGTGAAAGGATTAACAAAAAGTACAAAGCGGGCTTACAACTATGTTTGCTTTGAATAGTAGTGAATTGTTGTTAAAATATTATGCAAAATTCTATACTGAAACCACTGAAGTTTTGAATCGTTTATTAATTGAAAGGTAGAGAAAAAATATTTGCCCAATTAGAATTATCAAAGTCAAATTGATTTGCCCATTTTTTCCTACCTTTTGGAATTTCATCATTCTTTGATAAGATTTTATATAAATATTTTGTTACTCAAATCTTATTAAAAATGGTTCTATGTTTAAAGGAGTGAAAGGAAGTAGAAGTTTTATATTATATTTCTAAATTCTGTGTAAATTCATGGTATGAATAGAAAGTAACAGGATTTGGATTGTTCAACTTACATTTATCACTCTAACACCCTTAGCATACCAGTTATTGTAAAAGACAGAGTTTCCACCAATAGTTATATGTGGGTTATGCCATAGGGGGGATTTCAGAATAGAGAGTTGTCTGCCCTTCAATAATCTTTCCAAGCTTTGAAAACATCACACCAAAACATATTTTTGCATGTCCTATGACACATACGTAGGTAATTATTTCCCAAGAAAGTTCTATACAATAGTATTTAACTTATTAAGAAAAGTAATGCTTGGGTTGGGTAGTGAAATGAACAAGTGATTTAATTGTGAAATTAATAATTATTTAATCACGTGTATTTTACCAATAGGAGTTAATCATCTTCAACTCCATGACTTAACCAGAGATTTAAGTTTAATCAATTTTTTGTCAAAGATTAATTTAGGTATTTCATGTAAATTAACGCTGAAGTCCCTACCCCATTGTAAACCAAACTCTGGTAAAAAGTGTCATTGCTGTATTTCTTACTCCCATGTAGACCTAGGTATCCATATAGTTTTGTTAGTATTGATTTGTAACCCTGGAAGTTTAGCAAATAAATTCAGTTCCAAAATTGATTCCCATAAAGATTTTTCTGACCTGTCAAGTATTAGCGAAGTATCATAAAATAAAAATATTTCTGTACATATTTGTCTGGTCATTTTTATAATATGACCTAAGCTGGACATAAGAGATCTGTTTGGAACCATTAGACTAATTGGTTCAATAAGATATGGTCATATTTCTTCATAAAACATCACAGCCAATCTTTGCTTTAAAGCATAAATTTAAGAAATTTTCTCTGAACTACTTCTAATTGATGTGCCAGAGTAGTTCGATATAGACACCATATTTCAAAAGAATTACAAATAGAATGACAGTAAAATGGCATGAAAATTAACTGAATTACCTCAAAATTTCACATACGCTCCAAAACAAGGCTTGTAAACTGGCTATCTGTCTGTCAAAAATCAATATTGAATCCAATATTTCACGAATCTCAAAATATCAGTTCATAGTCTATTATTACTGCCATTATCCAAAATTTATAACTGAAATGACGAAAAAGAATGTAGTTAAGCAGCACGTACAGTACTTGCTCATTGTTATTACAGACTGCAGCGACTTTACAAATGACACATTGTACATACTCCCGCCCTGCCGAAAACGTCTAGCTTTCCACAATCCCATCTTGTTCTAGACTGTTCCTGGCTGTAGCAATGTTGTTGATATCATTCTTCACGAGGATTGACACCTCAATGTGACACGGTTTGGTGACATGTGCTGGATCCAAAATTAACGCGAGGTATTACAGGAGACGTCATATTGTTTACGCATCGCTAGGGAACACTGCGATAGTATGCACGATTTGATTGGTCGATACGATCTTGATAGAACACTGCTCATTGGTCGACCAATTATTGAGCTCTATTTTGGAACAGTCGAAAATGACTTCGGTGGTTGAAATTCTTGTGGAAACTTCTTCGTGTTTTTTGCACTTAAGTGCAAATATTTTTTTGTACACTTAAGTTTAAAACGTACATAATGGTCATTTGTTTTTTTTGCACTTAAGTAGTTTATGTATTTTATCCTAAAACGGCCGCCCATAACAGACGATTTGTAACATAGTGAGCGGTCAAAATGGATAAAGTTACCAAAAGGGCGTATTTCAATACAAATAAGGCAAACGAAAAACAGGGAAAGGCAAAGGAGGGATTAAAAAAGTACTACGAAAGTATTAAAGATGTGACAGATTCGCACAATGAAGGTGAAGAGGCAGTGAATCTACAGAAAGAACACGCACTAGATCACAATTATGAAAGGATCAACAGTACTACTACAGTAGTGAGCCAGTTGTCAGTTGGATGGAGGTTTAGTTGTAGAGGAAGGGACATTAAGTACCAGAGAAGATGTATGGAGAGACGGTTGACATGTGGTAGAATTGGGAGTGTTGGCAGATGCACTGTCAGCATGCAGTAATTGTGGCCTGCCTCTTCAGTTGCACCATTGTACAGCCATGATAAATTATGGGTTATCAGCTCTAATTAAGGTGAGGTTCAAAATAAAAAAAAAAATATGAATTATGGATGTCACTGATAACCAATTACGATTCCCGGTTCCCTTCCCCTTAACTCACACTTCCCTTCCCTTACTATGCAAGATCCATCTCCCCTTTTACTTGCCCCCCGCCACCCCCTGCTCCCGGGTCTTGGCCCCTTATAGCAAATTTAAAATTCTACAGTATGGGTATAATTAAATGCCGATTTTGATCCTTTTATTTGTATTCCGCACGAAATAGTGAACCTCGTATTTCCCCTGTTTCTCAGCTTCAATTTCAAGATGCTATACATACACATGTATATATACATGTATATTATTTAAATCATTCATTACATTTTATGTTAATGTACATGTACATTTTGTTTTCATGTACCATGTTCAAACCTTGAATGGAAATTTGTTAACCATGTACCAACTGTTAAAAGACACAACAGGATTTGGGATGCTAACACAAAGCTCGCATCAGGTATTTTTTATCACAAATGAAAATCTTATAAATTATACAGTGTAATTTGGACTTTTGTATGGTAGATATTTCTTGGATATACTAAATTTGTGACCTTGGCTGCCACCTGATCTAATATAACTCTCAACTTTTACTAGACACAAAGTTAAACATAATGTTGATCCCAGTCTTGATAATTAATGCAAAAGTTCCAAATAATTGGTTGGGAACCCCCAAAATAGAAATATCACTCAAATACGTGAACCGAACCTGTGGAACACTAACTTTTTAGAAAGGGATACAGGTGTTAAATATTTTACCATGAGTGAGATGAATAACACATCTAATCACAAAGTAATATAACAAACATAACAAAATGAATTTGAAAATGAAAGGATGATATTTATGTTCTAGCTATGATACATGCCGGCATTGGCGAGAGGCAAGTCAATAGTCTTCTTTCGGAGCTGAATATCCCTCATATCAGTAAATGGACACTGCTAGCAAAGCAAAATGAAGCAGGTATTTAAAGCAAAATTATACTTTTATCATAGTGTTTACCCAAACTGTAAGTGGATGGGAATATGAAATTAAAGAATTTCAATATATTGACTTGATTGTTGCTATGAGGTTACATACTGATGAGTTAAAGATCAACTTTGAGTTGATGACCTTTAACTTCAAAAACAACATTGTCATAGAAGTTTGTTGCGGGCCCCGTGCATCCGTGTCATAATGACACATCTAGTTTCATCATTTATTTTACCTGTTTGCAGAAATCTTGTTTTTCCCAACTTATAATTCACATTCACGTAATGTTATATTTAAAAGTAGCAGTTGAGTTATAACATATACCAAATGTGACTAAATAATCACCACCAACTCAGGCATATTTTAAACTCGGTTTGAATGTTTATCATTTTTTTCTCACATAACACATATGGCAGCAGTATATGGTGCCAAGAAATGGAGCATCTATGTCTTTCCGAAACAACCTATTTCCAAAGGTGCATCAGATATCACAGGCATATCAATTTCAGGGAGCAGAATGTTTTCACCATGGCAAAGTGGTAACCCCATCCAGTATATCATGTGCAATTGAGGGATTCCTGTCATTTATACAGCAAGTTCCCAAACCAGTTTTCCTTGCTGGACATAACATTACAGTTTTTGATTGTCCTTCGTTATTCAATGCATTGTTAAAATTTCAAAATTTGTAAATGTTGTAGATGGCTTTATTGATACTGAAGTTTTTTTTTTGTTTTTTTTTTAAAGTTGCCAAATTTGTCTTCATATGCACTAGAAAATGTATATGAAGCTGTAACTGGTAATGATTACAATGCACATGATGCCTTAGAGGATGTCACATCTCTACAGCTATTAGTTGATGAAAGCAATGTTCGTGTTCACTCATGTTCTGAGGCTGCTTTTGATTGTAATTATTTTTTATCCTCTCATGCTTACTTTATATGTATAAAGAAAAATATTTCATCTTACAATGATCTTGTAGAAAATACAATTTTGAGCAAAGGTATGGCTAGGAAAGCTGCTGGTAGTAATTTGTCTTTCCATAACTTGAAAATTGCCTACAATAGTAATGGTAAAGATGGACTCAAAAGTTTATAATCTGAGACCTGTGGTAAAAGTGTAAGAGTAAAAAAAGGCTGCTAAGATCATTCAAGCTGTGTCAAATTACTTTCCTGAGCCCTAAAATTAAGCAATTTAATAACAAGTAAACATACTGTGAGCATGGCTTGCACATATCTAAAACTTTACAGTGATTTACCCTTGTCCGTCTGTAGGTACACTTGTACGTATGTATGTCCATAGGTCCACCCGATAGGTTCAATTTTAAGTGTAGGTCCATTTCTCAGATAGTAGACATTGTATAGCAATGATACTTGGTCAGTTTATAGATCTTTGGTAGTACAACGTGGTTCACTGTTAGCTAGGTCATTTTGATCTACAGTTTACGCATGGATGACTCCGGTAAAATTTGCATTTAGGTTTATTTCTCAGATATGTCCATTTCTCAAATGCTAAACATGGCATAGCATTGATACTTGGCTAGTGGAAAGATTGTTCGTGTGTTGAATGTCGGAATAGGGGAAATAAAGGTAAAACTTTAAAATCCTTTTTTTCTACCATAGGGATTAATGGTTTTCATCCCAATTTGGTATGGAGCATCCTAAGTCAAAGGGAACTCAATTTTTGTATAAACGGTGGGTGTGGCCACCCGGTAGGAAGGAGCGAGCCCAATAGGGGAAATAGAGGTAAAACCTTTAAAATCCATTTTTCTTCCAAAGAGATTTAGGGATTTCATCCCAATTTTGTCTGGAGCATCCTTAGTCCAAGGGGACTCAATTTTGTATAAACGATGGATGCGGCCCCCCTAGGGGCAGAGGGGTGGGTCCGAATAGGGATAATAGAGGTAACCTTTAAAATCCTTCTACCATAGGGATTAAGGGATTTCCTCTTAATTTGGTCTGGAGGATCCTTAGTCCAGGGGCAGTCAATTTTGTTTAAACGGTGGGCGTGGCCCCCAGGGCAGAAGGGCGGGGCCCAATAGTGGAAATAGAGGTATAACCTTTGAAATCCTTCTTTTTGTATGAATTAACTAAACAAATTGATCCATAACATATCTTTATTTTGTTTTCTAATGAATAAGAATTGTTTAACCTATCAAATTCTAAAATTATAATAAATTGTAGATTTTGGTTATATATGAAATATGATGTCGTTAGGGAATGGTGTTAAATACATAGCGAAACCTGTGAATCTGTAGTATGTTACATATATGACCTAATAAAATAGATGAGCATAGAAGCTTTTATGTATTTTGTATTTTATATGGTAAAGTGGTGTCTTAAATACAATTGTTATGAAGATGCATGAGATAAATTATATTTTTTAAGCTTCTTTACCTTATATCAGGTAAATCTCATTGATACAGGTATCAAGATATGGGATTTTATAGGCGGAATAATTAAAAATATCCAGGTGTTTTCAGGAGGCCATATTTTTTTAACAATGCCCATAAGGTATCATTATTATAACGTTTTTTAGTCCTTTCCATATTATTCTTTTAAAATAACCATGGTTTACACAATTGTTGATTTCTTTTAACATTTTCTTATTTCACCTGACTACATCCTTAAGGGACGGAACCCGGATGAAGGGCGATTTGAATATCTGATGATGGCGGGTCGAAAAACAAACAAGAGGCCCAAAGGGCCTGCATCGCTCATCTGGTATTAATCTAACAATTGTAACCTTAAAAGTGGAATGAAATAAAGCTACAGGCAAAATATCAGTGTCTTGACTTCAAGTCATTCAGAAGAACCTGTTAAACGATTAAAACACATTTGACCCCTGTGACCTTGAAAGTCAAACATAGACATTTAGTTGAACAAACTTCACAGCCCTTCCTCCAAGAATGCAACCTGCCAAATATCACCACCCTATACCTTTTGTTTATTGAGAAGATAAATTTAAAAGACTTATGCAATATGGACTAGATGTGACCACGAAAGTGAGTGTATCAAGGTCAATGACATCAACAAGCAATCACCCTGTATGTTTTAGTTATTCAGAAGAGGTCGTTTAAAGATTTCAACATATTATATCCCTGATACCTTGAATATGGGCAAAGGTCATTCATTTAAACAACCTTCGTAGCCCTTCATGCCAACATCATTCTGGCCAAATATCATCACCCTGGACCGTTTAGTTATACAAAATAAGTCATTTAAAGATTTTCAAGACAATTGACCCCTGTGACCTTGAATATAGGTAAAGGTCATTCATTTGAACAAAGTTGGTAGCCCTTCATGCCAACATCCTTCTGACCAGATATCATCACCCTGGACCTTTTGGTTACTCAGAGGAAGTTGTTTAAATATTTTAAACATATTTGACCCATGTGACCTTGAGTATTTGTCAAGGTCATTCATATGAATAAACTTTGTAGCCCTTCATCATAGCATATTACTGGCCAAATATCATCACCGTTGGCCTCTTAGTTATTCAGAAGTTGTTTAAAGATTTTAACATATTTGACCCCTGTGACCTTGAAAATAGGTGAAGGTCATTTATTTGAACAAACTTGGTAGCCCATCTTTCCAGTTTGCTTCTGGCCAAATATCATCACCCTAGTTATTAAGAAGACATTGTTTATAGTAAAATATTGACGCCGGACGACGGACAGACGACGGACGGACGACGGACGCCGCACCACGGCATAAGCTCACTTGGCCATTCGGGCCAGGTGAACTAAAAACTCAAACTTTCTGCATCTACAGATGTATTGATCGTAATTACCCGTGTCGCACATTATTTATAAACAACAAACATACATACGTTACCTTCATCATAGCAGAAAACAAACGCTCTGCCGTAGTATTCGTTACAGTTTACATTGCCCAAACCATTAAACGGACAATCTGCAAGGCTAGACTCTGTACCAGTGCACTGTACACCACCCATCCATACAAGGCTTGGTTCTGTCTGATTACCATACAATTCATACCAAGCGGAATCGCTGGTCGGAAATCTGCTAACTGTAGTTCCATTACTGTAAATATATGTATGCTCATTTAAGTATAAAAATGAACATACTTATTAAGTGTAGTTATTGAAATAGAGTGATTAGAGTGACACTTAGTTGATTGTTCAACGACCCAACAACAGTTAGGTCATAACGGTTCAAACATCAATATTAAATAAGGAACACTTACAAAACCTAATACACCAAAAAGACACTGAATGGTAAAAGGCTCAAACTTGTATATCGGTACACAGAAAAATGGTAAGATATTATAAAAATGATTTTTAAAATTTCAAATAAAAAGGTATAAACCTAAACCATACAGAAATTTGTATTTCTGTCCCCACGCCGGGACATAGCAATGCCCTTAAAAATGGTAGTTGTTATTCCCTGCCTAACTTGCAACATATAGGGTATTAACAAGAACTGGTTCAGCCGTTGTCAGTATAATGTGAGCGGGTGGAATGCTGTGCTGGGTACCTTCGGCATGGTATTTTAATTTGATAGCACAATAAAGTCGTCATCCGAGCTGCGCTATCACAGCCTCCGGCATACATACATACATGCACGCCAACACAACACATATGGATTTAATGTCAACAATTGGTTCACTCGTTGTCAGTATAACGGGGAGATGTCCTGATGGGTGTCGTCGGCAGTATGTTTCAATGAGGTAGTACTATAAAGTCGGCATCAGTTCCTCGCTATCACAAGGAGACAAACACGAACATATCGCAGCCTCCCAAAACATACACGCATGCACTACACGCATGCATGTTGGACACAGGGGAGGCCGTCCTTAAATGGCCATAGTTGTTGATAGGACGTAAAACAATACTAAACCAAACCAATCCGGCATACATGTTCATACACACAAGCACGCATTACACATATGAAAGCACGTGCTTAAATGATCTTAGCTATTATTAGGACGTTAAACAAAATATAGCCCAACCAATCGATTGCTATCGATGTTCATATTTTCTTCTTTTTAACATTTGCCTTCAATTTTATGAACGTTTATTGTAAGTGTATGACCTTGTTATACTAATTGTTGTTTGGGTCCTCTATGACCCAAGTTGTCGATGGGCCGTAAAACAATACAAAAACAGGCGAAACAAATCAACGGACAGTTATCATCTGTGTGACTGATATGCTACAGATGAAAGGTATACGCACACTCTGTATTTCCTTATTCCTGTAAGACTATATATAACTTAGATACTTACTTGTATCCAATCATTCTGCAAACAACAATTGCATCATTGTAGTTCCAGGAATCACCACAGATCCCGCCCCATTGTCCGTCATGGTACACACCAACCCGGCCACTGTTGTTGTACAGACCGTTTTCTAGGCGGACGTCAAAGTCCTGGTCTACCTGTGCTGTTGTATAGAAACAAGAATTTGAACACTTAATTTAAAACTACCATAACTGAATCACCTAAAGGGAAAAAGATTGTGTTAAGTCAACATGAACACGCATAAAACTGTTTTACGGCGATATCTCTTATCCAGTCCCTTTTACGTATTTGAGGTAAAATAATATACGATGTGTCGTAAACTATTTGTTTGAGTCACCAGCGGTATTTTCTCATGGAAGGTTACTCAAGTCTCCCGTGTGACGAGAAACACCTAGTAACGTTTACCAAGAGGTATATTTGTATTGGACCGTGCCGACGTGTATACTAACACGCGTGGATTTATCTCCGTTATTCAATTGTACATAAACATGAAAACCCAACTTTTAAAATAAGTCTTTATTTGAAGACAAAACCTAGAGATCTCGTTAATATATGGTAACATACTTTGAATCAAAATAATTTTAGAAACGAAATAATATTAATTTGTATAGCCATTCCTCTATTTATATCAACCACGATTGTCATCGCACACTGCTTGTCCAACGTGAGCACGGATGTGCGTTAGATGTAATCGCCTAGTATAGCTTTGTTCGTGCACACACCGTGCGCACACCACACACCTGTATAAATAGTGTTAGTACTTGAGGATAAGGTAATATAGCTGGTCGTTGACCTCATTTCATAACACCATACTATAACCACATCACCTTCACATCTAAAGAGATTTCCTTACCTGGCTGAACCTATATGCAATTGTGGATGGCCATCCATGAAACAATTGCCGCGATATGCTCCGGAACTATTATTTTAGTATTTAAATGATAAAGATCAAATTAAGATCACAGTTACCTTTATCCAGTTATTGTCAAGGAAGTATGTTTGTGTGATACATGCATGAATATATGGGAGCCGTGACGTGGAAAGAGCGTGGATATATGTATACGGGATATTACAGTGGAGTACATTTTGAAGAATGTTAAGTCTTTAGATACATTCGTGATAAATATTCCAATGAGTCATTTACAGAATTGCTCACGATTTTTAAGTCATATACCGAATTGTCCTTAATTAATAGGTAAAACACTGAATTGTCCGCATTTAATGAGTCAAATACTGAATTGTCCTCTATGTATAGTCATTTACAGAATTGCACACAATTTGTAAGTCAAATATTTAATTGTCCTCAATTTATGAGTCAAATACTGAATTGTCCTCAATTAATGAGTCATATACAGAATTGTCTTCAATATATAAGTCAAACAATGAATAGTCCCCAATGTATAAGTCAAACACTGAACTACCCTCAATTTATAAGTCAAACAATGAATAGTCCTCAATGTATGAGTCATATACTGAATTGTCCTCCATGTACAAGTCAAACACTTAATTGTCCACAATTACAACTCAAATACTGAATTGTCCTCAATTTATAAGTCAAACAATGAATAGACCCCAATTTATAAGTTAAACACTGAATTGTCTCCAATTTATGAGTTAAATTCTAAAATGTCCTAATTTATGAATTAAACACTGAATTGTCCTCAATTTATAAGTCAAATATATAATTTTCCTTAATTTATTAGTTAAACACTGAATTGTCCTCAAGTTATAAGTCAAATACATAATTTTCCTTAATTTATTAGTCAAACACTGAATTGTCCTCAATTACAACTCAAATACTGAATTGTCCTCAATTAATGAGTCATATACTGAATTGTCCTCAATTTATAAGTCAAACACTAAATTGTCCTTAATGTATAAGTCAATCACTGAATTGTCCTCCATGTACAAGTCAAACACTGAATTTCCTCAATTTATGAGTCAAGGGGCGAACGCTCAACTACGATCATGCAATGGGGGCAGCAGGTACAATTATTACGCCCTACTGATTGAATGCTACTGAACCAGAATTATTAGGATTCAACTAAACTAATCTTTTTAAATGTGGCTAACGTGATATATGGTAAATCTTTGATGTAATGTTTGACGTACCTGCATTATACCTGTACAGGAAAAGGAAAATAGCGACAAGTAGTTGGGAATGCGACGCCATTACACAGCTTCTTCTCTCTCGCCGCAGGATTACTGGGCTGTCACAAATCTACCCACTTTTATATACACAAGGGCCGTTGCTGCGACGTAGACTTACACTGGCTATACAATCATGTGTTTGATACCAGGAAGTAAAGTAACTGAAACATACACACATGACTGTTGAATTCACTCATGCTCTAGTATAGGTAGAACTACCGTCCCCCCTTCCAGGATCGACCGATAAACTATCAATTCAGACATTTTGATTTTCTCTGCCGATTACTGAAACCCTAAAATATTGTATACTAGTACACCAATACTATATGTTTAGGTTTCTACTGAGATTAACATCCTCATAACAGCTTTGATCATTCAATTGAGGGCAGTATTTAGGCCAATGTTTAAGGTGTTTGTAAAGGTGTATAAAAAAACTCCATTAGCACATCCCTGCTTGTCAAAACAAAGTTGTCAAAAACAAATTTCTGTTTTTACCGATTAATTGTATAGATGGAAACACTTGTAGAATTGCGGGTTTGCCATTGTGGCATATAAATGCAATTTGAGACACAACAGCGACGAAATCATAACTGCTGCACCCAATGCAACTTTTGGAATAGTTATATATTCTCCCCCTGATTCATAACAGACGTTTTGTTTTCTAAAGCCTTACTTGGCAATACCTCGCCTTTGGTCTATTGACATTTACTGATCGAAATCATATCGAGCGATATAAAAAGACATAAAATATACATATCTTGGTCTCCAACCCTTTAGATTAGACCAATTAGACGAGGGCCGTTTTCGTTTATCGCAGTCCAAAAGGTTAAACCGATTAGACCAGAGTTGTTCGATTATGAAATAAGGTTGGACTCATTCATCTGTGCCTGCTTTCAGGCTAGCATTGAAACAGCCTTGCAAGGCCTGCATTTACCAAAAAACGTTACATTTAAAAACAGACGTACCGGTTGTTCCGCAGAAACGAACATGATATAGGACCATAACGTCGAGTACACCTGTACCGGGTACATATCGCGCCTTATCGGTATGGAATGTTAAAAGTGTTAAAAGTCGAAATGGTCGGTATAGGTCTTGCGAATACATGCGTGAAAAACCAAATGCGTCAGTAAACCTGACAGGTTTTGTCAATTTCATATTGATATACGGGTAACCCACCTGTAAGTTTAAAATTCTGCGGGTAGGGTGTTCGAATTGTACCTACTTCCCCCATTGCATAATCGTAAGAGGCGACTAACTGAGGGCTCTTATCTTTTCTTTTCTTTCTAAACAACTTTCTTCTTTCTTATGTCTCCCTTGCCAACGCCTCACTTTTAGCCTTTACTGTTTTCTGTCACCTGGCCGAGACATACCGAGTCTATAAAAATGGTAGTTTACACTGCTGCTTAACGCTCAGCCATTTACGAGTGGGACGACTGGTTCGCCCGTTGTCAGTATAATGTGACCGGGTGGGGTGTCCTGCTGGGTGTTTTCGGTAGTATGTTTCAGTGATGTCGCACTATAAAGTCGGCATCAGTTCCGTGCTATCACAAGGAGACAAACACGAGCAGCATATCGCAGCCTCCCAGAACACACACACGCGTACACTACACGCATGTATCTTGCACACAGGGAAGGCCGTCCTTAAATGACCATAGCTGTTGATAGGGCGTTAAGAAATACTAAACCAAACCAAACCAAACCAAACAAGGAGGCAAATACACGTACATAATCTGTCTCCGGCACACACATGCAAGCATATATACACAACACACATAGAAGCACGTCCTTAAATAAACTTAGCTATTGAAAAGACGGTAAACCTCGTACAACCAAACAACCATTCTACCAGTGAAAAGTGGTTTTGGTAATCGTTAAACCTAACTAAGCATTTCCGGACGCGGAATAGGTTTGTCTTAAACTATCATTAAACAAGTCTCCACACAGACATTAAAAGTAAACTAAAGCATATTAAGAAATTAGAAATATAATTATGCAAACGCTTTTCCACAATTTAGGAGTCAAACACTGAATTGTCCTCAATTTATAAATCAAATACTGAATTGTCCTCAATTTATAAGTCAAACACTGAATTGTCCTCAATTTATAAATCAAATACTGAATTGTCCTCAATTCATGAGTCAAACACTGAATTGTCCTCAATTTATGAGTCAAACACTTAATGTATAAGACATACACTAAATTGTTCCATATTTATAAGTCAAATACTGAATTGTCCTCAATGTATAAGTCAAACACTGAATTGTCCTTCAATTTATGAGTCAAACACTTAATGTATAAGACATACACTAAATTGTTCCATATTTATAAGTCAAATACTGAATTGTCCTCAATGTATAAGTCAAATACTGAATTGTTCTCAATTTGTGAGTGAAAGACTGAATTTATAAGTCCAATACTGAGTTGTTCTCAATTTATAAGTCAAGCACTGAATCGACCTCTATTTATACGTCAAACATTGAATTATCATCAAATGAAGAGTCAAATACTGATTTGACTTCAATTGATAAGTGGAACACTGAGTTGTCCTAAATATATAAGTCAAACACTAGATTGTCCTCAATCTATAAGTAAAACACTGAATTGTCTTCAATTTATAAGTCAAATACTGAATTGTCCTTTAATTTATAAGTCAATCACTGAATTATCCTCAATTTATAAGTCAAACACTGAATTATCCTCAAATTATAAGTCAAACACTAAATTGTCCTCAAATTATGAGTCATATACTGTATTGTCCTCAATTTATAAGTCAAATACTGACTTAACCTCAATTTATAAGTCAAATACTGAATTGTCCTCAGTTTATATGTCAAACACTGAGTTGTCCTAAATATATAAGTCAAACACTGCATTGTCCTCAATTTATAAGTCAAATACTAAATTGTCCTCAATTTATAAGTCAAATACTGAATTGTCCTTCAATTTATAAGTCAATCACTGAATTGTCCTCAAATAATGAGTCATACACTGAATTGTCCTCAAATTATTAGTCAAACACTGAATTGTCCTCAATTCAGGAGTCAAATATTGAAGTGTCCTCAGTTGTTAAGTCCAATACTAAATTGTCCTCAATGTATAAGTCAAACACTCAATTAATTCTACTGAACCAGAATAATTATGATTCAACGGAACCAATCTATTTAAATGCTGTGAACCTGTTATATGGTAAATCATTCTGCTGTGCCAATATTAGAATATATGATATACTGTTTGACTTACCTGCAATATAACTGTACAAGAAAAGGAAAATAGTGACATGTAGTCGAGAATGCGACGCCATTACGTATAGCTTATCTCTCGCCGCAGGATTACTGGGGTGTCACGAACCCACCCTCTTTTATATACACAGGGGCCGTTACTGCAAAGTAAATCTACATTATGTTTTATCACTGGCTATTCAATTATGTGTTTGATACCAGGAAGTAATGGAAACCTACACAAAGGACCGTCGAATTCACTCATTTCTATATAAACATTCCTGAAAACCAGTGAATCGTTAAATGGCACACAACAAGTACAACCCAGTCCCTGCTCTAGTATAGGTAGATTAACCGTCTCCCCTCCCAACACTGCAGAATAGTATAGGTAGATTAACCGTCTCCCCTCCCAACCCAGCATGATAGTATAGGTAGATTAACCGTCTCCCCTCCCAACCCTGCATAATATTATAGGTAGATTAATCGTCTCCCCTCCCCACCCTGCAGAATAGTATAGGTAGATTAACCGTCTCCCCTCCCAACCCTGCAGAATAGTATAGGTAGATTAACCGTTTCCCCTCCCAACCCTGCAGAATATTATAGGTAGATTAACCGTCTCCCCTCCCCATCCTGCATACTCGAGATGATTTTTTCTTTCAAATGCTGAATTGTCCTCAATTTATAAGTAAGACATTGAATTGTCCTCAATTTATAAGTCAAAAACTGAATTGTCCTCAAACACCAAATTAATGCTACTGAACTAGAATTATTATTATTCGACTAAACCAATCTATTTAAATGTGACGAACGTACGTGGTATATGGTATATGGTATATGATGTAATGTTTGACTTACCAGCAATATACCTACACAAGAAAAGGAAAATACCGACAAGTAGTTGAGAATGCGACGCCATTACACAGCTTCTCTCTCGCCGCAGGATTACTGGGGTGTCACGAATCTACCCACTTGTATATACACAAGGGCCGCTGCTGCGACGTAAATTTACATTTTGTTCTTACGCTGGCTACACACTAATGTGTTCGATACCAGGAAGTAATTGAAACCTACACACGTGACTGTCCAGTTCACTCGTGTTTAACATAAACATTCCTGAAAACCAGTGAATCGGTACATGGTTCACAACAAGTACATCCCATTCCGTGCTCTAGTATAGGTAGATAAACCGTCTTCCCTCCCCACGCTGCATAATCGAGATGGTTTCTTCCTTGTCTTCTATACGCCAGCTGTATCGTAAAAGGCGACTAATATGTGGTCCCCTGCAGAATCGGCGCTTCTTTCCATATCATCTGTCCTGTTTAAAGGCTTTATTTCCACAAACCTCCGGAGAAGGTGAAAAACTGAATCATAGCAATACAAAAATTGTCTCACTCATACTGCTTACAGAAATTCTTATACTGCATCAAGATTATTGAAATAAAATGAAATTATTAAAAAAGATGTTTCTGAGTCTATTATTACTTCCAATAAATTCAAGCATAACAATATAATATAAAATGTCACCACATTATTACATTGCAGTGATTCATACCACAAGGAACCTTCCTTTTTACATTTGCAAGGAAATCAAAACATACCAATTACCATAGCAATAATCAGAAAACAAACAAGGATTGACTTCGGCCTCAAACTAGGCTAATTATAAAATACCTCAAACTTTAAATTGTAGCTTGCACGTATGGTACTATATAGAGCACCTAGCAAATAATTAGATAATATATATACGATTTCACTATTCAGTACCGGATTACTGACATAGACCTGAGTTTCATAGATCCAGAATATCGTAGGCATACTAAAATGTG
This sequence comes from Mizuhopecten yessoensis, assembly GCF_002113885.1. Taxonomy (NCBI): domain Eukaryota; kingdom Metazoa; phylum Mollusca; class Bivalvia; order Pectinida; family Pectinidae; genus Mizuhopecten; species Mizuhopecten yessoensis. The sequence continues at coordinate 590,309 of NW_018404603.1, forward strand.
TATGTAGAAATGTACACAAACATCATACTGAGCTATTAAAACGTCATAGTTCAAGCAATGGGGTAACATACTACAATTAACATAAATACAGCTACACGGTAGTTGCAGTGGGGATGATTGAATTCGTCTGTAAACATTGCGAAGCATGTGGGCTGCTTCGTTATCAAAAAATGTCCGCCTGTCAAGAGTTCAAGGGAAGGGAGAGAACTCCAGAATAAAACATAAAGGGAGATAATGAGACAGCACATCATCTACAAAGAGAACATAGAAGACACCAACATTAATCTGCTGCTCCCATTGCAACACTTCGTATCTTTTCGTTTTCTACCTTTCCTGTCTTCGTTCTTTTCTATTTCTGTTTCAGGCGGTGTCTCCCTAGGCGGGCGTCCTCATATGACCCTGGCTGTTGCCTAAAACCTAAAACAAAAAACAAAGTCTCCCCTTCCTGGATCAATTGAGATACTATCGAGTTTTAGACATTTTGAGTTTCCCTGCCGATTACTAAAACCATATAAAATGTATACTAGTAAACCGATACAATATGTTTTGGTTTCTGCTGATATAAAAATCATCATAACAGCTACGATCATTCGACTGAGGGCAGTATTTAGGCTAATGTTTAAGGTTTTGGAAAGGGGTATATGACAAAACTCCATTAGCACATCCCTGCTTATCAAAAACTGAGAAAAATAAGTTTTTGTTGTGACCCGTTAATTGTATAGTGGAAAAACACTTGTAGCATTGCGGGTTTGCTTTTGTGCACTTTGAGACACACCAGCGACCAAATCATAACTGCTGCACCCAATGCAACTTTTGGAATGGCTATATTTTCTCCCTGCTTCATAACAGACGTATTGTTTCCTAGGGCCTTGCTTGGCAGTTACACACTGCATGTACATGTATCGTATGAGGCGACTATAGTGAACACCAAACGGAATTAAGGATTTGCTTTGGTGTCCACAAAAGCGACCAAAATAAATCTGCTGTGCCCATTGCCCATTGCTTTCTTTCTACTTTTAACTACCTTTTATTTCCTAGCGCCTTGCTTAGCAACACCTCCCTTTTGGCTTGAAAGTTGAGCGTTCGCCCTGGTGAGAAAGGCAATGGGTTCTGTCCCCACGCCGGGGCATACCAAAGTCCTTAAAAATGGTAGTTGCTATTCCCTGCTTAACGTTCAGCATTAAGGGGAATGACAACATCTGGTTCACCCGTTGTCAGTATAATTTGACTGGGCGGAATGCTGTGCTTGGTGCATTAGGCATGGCACTTCAGTGAGATAGCACTATACAGTTGGCATCAGATCCGCGCTATCACAAGGAGGCAACCACACCAACATACCCTGTCTCTTGCATACACACACGAAAGAACGCATACACTACTCATATGGAGGCACGTCTTTAAATAACTTTAGTTGTTAATAGGACATTAAACATCAATATCCGACGTATACTTAGGGTCCTTTATCCACTTTCCGAAACGATGTCCGCTCGATATCGCGGTTGTTTTAATGGATTTACTTTAAACTTCGTTGGAAGGTATATTGCCTTAATAACTCCGACAAGTTCGCCCTTTATTCATTTGCCCAAACAGTGTCCGCTCCATATGAAATTTCAGCCAATTTTCCCTATACAGGCCCTAGGGAAGGGCCAGGTTCTTAATTTTCATAGCATCAAAATTCAGTCACATGATAGTCATTCCAACCAACTTTAAATTTGTACCCAAAAGTGTTATTTCCACATATACATATAAACTAGGGTAAGTCCAAAAACAAGATTTACATATACTTCGGATAACCTGATCATGACCTACCTTAATTTTTTCCTGAGGACCTTTAAGGAACATTTTATCACCTACTTCTTGTATCCATGAAGATCATTTTTATAGTCGGGCAAAAGTTACATGCACTGTTATGGTCATGGGATCTTGATCACATTCTTGACAGAATAATAACAATTGAAATGCATAGAAATTCATTTTTCATACATTTGTTATTACCCTGTAAGTATTCCGTCTTTTCTTATAGCAGAGTTATCTGCACTTGTGAGCAGGTATTGATTGGTACGTCAATTGTTTGTGAGAGTAACGTCATCAATTTTTGAGAAAACGACGTTATTTTCTCACACAAACCAATGACGTCACAATCAATACCTGCTCACAAGAGAAGATAACTCTGCAATACGCAAAGACGGAATATACTGATCCATGAAAATTAAAAAAAAAAATTAAAAAAATTGCCTGCTTACAGACAAACCCTATTTTTCTCGGGAATGTTGCATAAAAAACATTTTTTTGTTTTGTTTTAGCCTAAACATTACCCTTTTTCAAGGAGGAATGAATGATCCAGAGGTAGCAAAATATTCATAAATTTAAAATAGGCCTACAGGACTTTCCATCTATGAAGAGTATTTGATTTTAGCATCTCTGTGCCTGAATAAGAAGACTGTTGAAAATTTAGTCAATTTGACCGCTTTTGGGCTCAAACCCCTGGCAGATTAGATGCATATGTAATTCATAAAGACTTACATTTATTTGACCATGTAACTTTTCTTCAAAAATTAACTGAAGTGGTTTAAAGGTTACCATGACGAATAAAGGGCATTCACAAGAGGTCAACACCAAGACTTTGATAACTAAAAAAATCCATTTTCAAGCTTAAGTTCACAAATCATAAATGTAATACTCACTGCCTACCAAGATGTTCGAATGTCCTGTTGTTGTATGAATACAGTAAAGAACAAATTAACAGGGATACATTCATTTATATAAAATGTACCAAGTAATGGGAAATGAGTTGCATATAACAAGTTGCTTATGTCTATATATGTTTGCAGTATTTACATAATTTTAAGTTGGACTATTATTTCCACCAGGATTTGAACCTGGGTCTCCCACCACAGAGTGACGAGTGTGATGACCACTACAAGATATAAATATATATAGCACAACTGACCTTTTCTTTCAAGATATATATCCATTTAAAAAAAAAATAACTTTTTCTTCATTTCATCAAATTTTATTGACAAGATGTCATAATCAATTGGATTGAATAACAGGCAAAGCCTATATAAATTCTCTCCGTCAAATGGCCAAAGTTGAATAAACAAGGAGACATAATATTTTAGACATGTTGCAAATGAAAAAAATAACACAAAATAATTAATAATAACACAAGGCTAAGGGGAAGTAACTCATGAAGGAAACATCTCACACACCTCATACACACTTACACACACATACAAGTACATGTACAAATACATTTATTTCAGCATATATATACACTATCAAAGACAGATATTGGCAGGCTTAGACCAAAAGTCCATGTGCATATATTGCACAGGTCACTGCTACCAACAACTGTTACAATTAAAATAATAAATTCATTTAATACCTTTAAAGTGTAATTATTTACAATGTCATGATAAGTACACGCAATAGACAGTAGTCATGCTCAACTAGAATCTCCTGGATGAAATATAGAATATATAGTATATTTTTGTATACCATCATGGCTTTAAGTCATATAAAAATTAAAACGACGGGATTTTCCAATAAAAATATGCACATCATCAAGTATTCTTCTATTTGTAAGCCCATCACAATCAGGACAGCCCTGGAGAAGAATGTTTTTATCAATGTGGTTGTGGTTTCCATAACTATTAAGAGAAGTGAACAAAGTTGTTCTTTGATTATTAAAAATAGGACATTCCAAAAAGTAATGAGATACTGTTTCATGTTCAGCAGAGCAGGTACAAGCAGGACTATTAGTAAGATGGTCATGGTGTAAATCATAATTTAAATTACTGCAAGAGTTTCGAAGTCGACATAGAATAATACTTGCTCTTCGGTTACCTTCTGTTTTGAAAATTGAAACAGATTCACTATCAGAAATAATATCTTTATTCAAATATTTTTTTAATGCTGCAGGAGAGGGAGAATTAAGAAGATCAGAATTTGCAATGTTAATTGTGCGGCACATTTGAGGGAAAAAACTGTCAAAATAGTTATTAGTTCTACATAAAGGTGGGTTGAAAAGCCTAGTTTGTCTGAGAGGATAGGGGTTATCATTTTGATTATTAATAAAGGGATTTAAAACATTTTGTAAGTATTGAGGTGAAATAACCTTTGCATTTATAGTTACATTCTCCCTCTGATTTTCTTATCACATTGGAAATTAATATACCGGTATTTTGAACGAAGTTTATGCCAGGCTCAGAACTACAATTTGCAATGTGTAAAAAAGTATTATGAGATTTTTTTATTCCAAGATATATACTAGTAAAATAAAAATAAATCCTTAATTTTCCATTAATATTTTTTATGATTCTGCAATATGATTGTCAAAATAAGATTGCACACATATACTGGTACAATGTACATGCAATTTAAATCTGTACATAAGGTTATTCATGACAAGTTATCACGGTTCTCCCAAGTTAAATCTCTACATTTACTTGTAGTTGACAGGGGAAACGCCTGAAATTCCCATAATAAGAACCTTCATACAATTTATTTCAATTTAAGATGTCTCATATACCAGTATTTAGTTATCAAAATGGCGAAATGTTCTTTAATATTGTTTTTTTTAATGTTGAAATATTTCAAAATTATAATATATGTATATCCTAAACCTCTAAGTTAAGATTTCTCAAAAATATTTACAGTGTAGGAAATATTTTAACATGGATGTTGATGAAGTAATAGCCTGACTAGAAGCTAGTACTGTACATACAATATGACACAGTTGATTTCAGGTTTGCATTGCCATACAATGTGATTTCCTGAGATGCTGACCTGAGACTCCCAAGTTTGGGTCCTTCTTAAAAGCATCTTCAACCGACAACAAGCGTCTTCAAGTGACAACAAGCGTTGCCAGACAAAATATTTAAATATGTCTATAATACACCTCTTAACCAAATTTCAATTTTATATTTGAAAAATTGACCGAGTTATGATGAATTTAATTTTACAATCGGCGATGTGGCACGTCTGTGTACTAACCTGTACAGGTAAGAAAGCATCGCAACACAATATCTTTAAAAATACTTACTTAATTAAGCGACATAAGAGGACATGTTATTCATAAGACTTTTATTGGAATAAATTTAAAATTTCAGCTAGATGTTTGAAAAAATGACCGAGTTCTGATGAATTGAATATGGGTGAGTAGAGCTCTAGAGATCCTGAAGAGTTTTCAGATATTACCTCTAAAATTTACCTATAAAGTAAGCGACATCAGAAGATGTTATTCTACAGGGGCTTGGTTTCAAAAAACACTTTTTATCGAATCCGGTGTTTATACACATTCGAAAACCTCTTAAAAATTGAGAATATATACAAAAAAACTCAGTTCCCTCAATTTTTATAAGGTTTTAGAATGTGTATAAACACCGGATAAAACGTTTTGCTGTTATTTACTGGTGTGTATAGGTTTATTAATGACCGAAAGTATCCCGAAACTGCCCCTGTGTGTTATTCAGATGACTATGATACACCTATTTGTACCAAACTTCAGCTAGATATTTGAAAAATTGACCGAGTTATAATAAATTGAATTGTTATGACCGGTGGCGTGGCACACGTGTGTAAAGAAATCTACTGATCGTGAAGCGTCTTCAATTTATATCTCTAAAATTAATCTAAAAAGTAATCGACATCAGAAGATATGTTTTTGTTATTCAAATCATATAACACACTTAATTGGAATAACGCATACTTACTTTGAACCCACACATGTGCATACAATGATACATACATGTATCTCCGGCGGCTCATCAGCATTGTCGTTGATAAACAAAGAAATCCTTCGTCTGACCGGTTCTCCTTTTAACTGAATTGACTAGACTTGCACAGGCCTAGCTTTCGTGAAGCCGACGGTTTCTTGTTGAAGGTAGACCGAAAAGTTCAACATGAAACTTGTCTGTGATGAGGTCATAACTGGTAATATTCATTCCAAACACTTGTTGATAATTTTATTTCGGATATATCCTCTCGCGCTCGGCATTTCAGGCTTCCTGGTAAAGTTTTCTGTTCCGGTCTTTTTCAACCAATCAGAATGTGGAAAATTTTGAAGCCCGCAATTTTCAAACCGCTTTTTTTTTATTGCGAAACCTGATTCGTCAAAAACGTCGATAACTTTAATTTTTAAACCCGTTTTAGGGAAGAAACACTTCAAACCATGACGAATACATTTGCAAAGATCACGTAAATAAGATACGATTTGAAACATATTTTTTATTCCCACAGAGATTAAAACGGCGATTGTTTAGCTTCTGATATATTAATAACCAGTCAGAGCGTCACAAATTTTTAAGTCCGTTCTGCACGATGTAAAGAAAAAAGATCGCATAGTATTGTAGTTTCGTTTTGTATTACTACATATAGCTTTTTGCTTAACTATATAATATATACCTCGCGTACGATACAAAAAGCGCTCGCTAACTTGATTATATTTCGGTGGTCATTGGTTTAGGCTGAAGGGGAAAAATCGATGGCAAATCTGGGAAGGTAAGGGTATATTTATGTAAGCCTCCACTCACGTTCTTTAGTATATCAAGTGTTGGTGATTAAATTTATATTAAGATGTCACGTTGATAATTTTTTAAATTCAATAAATAATACAACTAACAACTTGACACCATCAACATTTAGGGAAGCAGCGGATAAGTGGTGGACGATTATTACAATTATTACCTTTTTCAGTCGTGTGCTACTGTTGCTATGCATCCGGTCTATTTCTATTCTGGAGATAACACCAAGGCAGTTTGGAGGCCGACTCGTGGATGGTGACACTTTAAAATTAATCTTCCATGATGAAGAAGAGATATTCTCGAAAGTTGGATTCCTGTATGTAGAGGAAATATTTAAAGAAAACACCATGAGAGAATAAAATCATAAATTTGAAGTTTAATTTTAAACATTTTTTTATATTTATTGCTTTGGTCTATGTGTTTATCAGACGTATCTTAAACTTCGGACAAATACTAACTTCTTCATTTAAACAATCTATGCCACTTTTAGTCTGTTTAACTAAAAGCCATTTATATTAGGTATTTTTTTTTAAATTTTGTGTACCTTAACATTTACGAGATTTTGCGAAGATTGATTCTTCATTATGAGATGAATATTAACAAAAGGCCCATGGGCCTTAACGGTCACCGGAGTTATGCGAAAACTGATGTTATCGATGTTGCCAAATGAAAAGAAATAATTTTTTAACAAAGGTAATTTGAACTACATTAAGTCAACTGACAGGACATGTCCCTTTAGCTCAGTGGTAGGGCGTTGGCCTCCAGAACCTGGGGTCGTGGGTTCGATCCCAGCTGGGGCACCTCATCTTTCCTCTTCTTTCTTTCCTTTTACAGTAGAACGAGCTGTTGGATTTTTTTGGGGGATTTATATGAGTAAGATTACTGGCTAAAACGAAAGCAGCTGTCCTATCAAATATATAATATATTGATTTAACAATAAAGAGTTTTTGTGTATTGCAATTTGCCATTTGGAAGATTTGCATCTTATTATACTGAACATAAATTACATACAACTAAATGGTAAAAAAAAAAAAATGTGAGTTGACTACATCATCTAAATTTAACACCAGTCGATATGAGAAAGATATTTGTTTTGAGCTTTTTGTGATTAAAAGGTCGCATATTTTGTTAATAATGTAATAATTAACATGATAAACGACAGACATACAAAGTGTTGTTAAAGAGAACAATCAGGCCTTTGGCAAAGTTATTTATAATATAACAATATGGATGTTTACGGCATTATTTTTAATCTTTTCCAGTTTATTCTTCTTGAAATAATAATTTTGCTTCTGTGCATGTGTCAGACATTGTTTGTTCAGGGATAGTACTTAAGTCAATGAAGCCATATCTTGGTCTGGAGAAGAATTCCAAGATGGCCAAAGCCCAAACTGTCATAGTATCAAACTGTCATTTCGAAGTTATAATGTCTATCATGTTTCAATGATTTGAATTTGGAAATGAAACAAATATACCGAAAAGTATCATTTTTCTATACAACTTTAGTAAACTCCATGTGATCAAGTGCTTTAAGACCCTTCTATCTATGTACAGCATATCTTGGTCTGGATAAGATCTTTTAATTTAAGCCGATTTGATCTCTTTTACCTCCGAACCTCAGCCATTGGGGGCGGGCCCGGGCCCAAACTGTCAAAGTATCAAGGTACAAAAGGTTCAGTGGCCCATTAGTAGATGCTAAGGTGTGTTACACGAATATCAATTTGTGTCGACTATTTATCTAACACCAATATTGTAAACCATTTGACCGAATGAGGTAGTGTAAAACACTTATATAGGGTCATCAGTCAAAAAATACAGACATCAATTCGTGTAACGCTAGTCTGTGATACTGTCCACTGTGTAACTTGCCATGGGATACAAATTTGTCTTCTAATTCATACATGCTAGTTCAGTGGTTCGCAAGACAAAAATGCTTGACTGATTTTCACATCTTTAATATACTTTATTCAATGTACAGTAAGGGCTCCCAATACCATTTTATAATTGTATACCTTAGTGCATTAAATTTAACACTGAAGTGAACTGGAGTGTACATCACTGTTTTGTCTAGTGCACTTCCTTAATCAATATGTGTGTACTACAAAGTACACTACATGTAGATACCAAGTTAAGTTTGCCCCCTACTGTCTTTTCATATACCCCTTACCGAATTGCAATTTTTCTGACTCTACTTGCACAGCACCCGTCTCGCTTTCGCGATTCATTGTCATCATGTTGTTATGACCTCATGAATGTTACATTTTTTTATATTTACATTTTAAAGTGATTTGAATTTTCTTATGCAAGTCTAAATAAAAAGAAAAAAAACCCTGATATATTGGGACAATGCAGTAGAGAAAGCTATCCAGGAAAAGGCAGTCACCTTGGATTTTAAGAGTTGCAGTTTGGTATTGCTTATGCTCAAAAAGTTATCTAAAATATTTCTCGTATTTAGGTACCTCACTGCACATATTTGTTTGAAACTGATGGGAAAAACTAAGATAGCCACCTTGATTTTGAGTTTGTTATCGCTACTTTTGAAGAGTTTCAGAAATTTCAAATTAAATCTTTCTCAAATCACATATACATGTGTGGCATGTTTGTAGGATTAAGGTCGCCTTCTAGCTTCGAGCTAGAGATAATTTCCCTTTAGCTTCCGGTTTTGATCCATATCGAATAGACATCCAGGGAAAGAAATCGACGGTAATCTCTGGTAATTAGGACATCAGCCTTCTTTATTAGTTGTACGCATACTATTGATATATTTTGTGACATATTGAAAAATGTTAAAATGTGATATTAGTTCTCATTTTGCCATATTATGTTGGGTCATTCCGGGCCGGCAGTAACGGGGCCCGGGCGACCGAAATGACTGTTCACGGATCTACAGAAAATACTGTTCCTATTTGGTGAATGTTGGAGACAATACGCTGATAACAGCTAAAGATGCAATTACTGCAAATGAATGTAATTGTTGTGTTGGAACTGTATACGCTTGTGTTCCGAAAGGAAATGACTGTTTTGAAGTCACACTTGACGATAAGGCCTCGGGTCTATTGATATCGGACGGACTCGCAATAGGCGTCCGTGCGTGTCCGGCATCAGAGATAGCTAACCTCTGTTTGATGGTATCCTTTTTACATGTGCCGGCATATATTGACAATGAAGAGATTCTTTCGAAACTCGGACATCTGGGTGTTACGGTATTGTCGCCCGTGAAGCGTAGTTTTAAACACGACAGCGGCGGACGGGACACGTTTTGTAAAAGTTCGGTTACCCCGGAATTACGATCTATTCCCTACACGGTAAAGCTGGGCAATTCCTATTTTCATTTGTACATGACAATTATAAAAAGATGTGCAATCTGCGTTACGCTTTAGATCATGTATTTAAAGACTGACCTGATTGTTCATGCTTTAAGTGTAATGGGCAGGTTACTATGCCAGGAATTGCACAACACCACCGTGTACGCGATGCAATGAGAGTGAGGAGGAAGGAATAGGGTATGTTACACCTGTGACACATTTGAACCATTTATTTGCGTGTGTAAATATCAAACTTACAATGCAAGTAGCGATGGTACCGGTGATGACGATATCGCGATTGATGGTGATGGCGAAGATGAGGAGAAGGATGATAATGGTGATGACAGTGACCTCGAGGGGCCGGTGAATGGCACCAGTGTGGCGGGAGACGGGGTGAAATTGGCAGATGGTTTGTCCGTAGGGGAGGAGACCTCACTTCCGGTTATTTCTCCTGTTGAGCGAGGTACAAAGGAACCTGATAATGAAATAATAAACAGTAATGTGAGTCATGATGTATGTAATAATGAGGAGGAGGGATCTCAATGTACAGATATCCCCTCTCCTCCAAGTGATATAGATATGAGTGCTGACGAGAATGTGGCTTATACGCTGCACAGACAGAAAAGGAAATGTAAATCAGCGCCTTCTCCAAGCGTTCATCAGAAAGGGAAAAGGGATAAGGGAAAGGCTTTCAAAAACAAGATACAAAATAATAATGGTTCTATTATTTACATTTGTCTACTTTTGCTAATGTTCAGTTTATATTCATTTAACTGTAATGGTCTGAAGGATGTAGATAACGTACTGAAAGTGTTTACAATGTTTAAAAAGAAATATGCTGATGTTGTATTTTGGTCTGATAACTTTTTTTAGCGCAGATTAAGAGTAAATGGTACGGTAAGATAATTGTTTCCAATAGTTATAATGGTCGGCAGGGTGTTGCTGTTTTGCTCAGAAATGATATTAAGGACTATTTTGTTGATAGCAATTCAATTATAGATAGTAGGTTGCTAAGGGTAACAATGAAAATTGATGAAAAAAATATTTTTATATTTAATATATATGCCCCGAATACTAATCGGGAAAGAATTATATTTCTAGATAGGTTAGTAAAAATGTTGCAAAAAGGTTATGATAATGTTAGTATAGCTGGTGATTTAAATACAACCTTAAGTCAACTTGACATGTGTGGGCTAACAAGGCATTTTGAGGATAGCTGTGTATTGAAACTCAAAAGTATTATGAATGATTTCAGTTTAAACGATATGTGGAGGAGCAGAAATCGTGATTGTTCTGTGTTTTTCAGAAAACAAGTTAGAAATGAAAGTGTGTCACAGATTAGAATACGCTATTTTCTGATAAAGAGACATGTATCGGCTACTGTACGTAAATGTCTAATACAATGATACGTCGTGTAGTGATCATGGCATAGTAACTATTAAACTTGATTTAAGTCAGGTAAAGAGAGGTCCGGGTATATGGACTTTTGATTATCATTTTTTTTATATGAAACTATTATATGGATAAGATTAAAAATATGATTTTAAATGCCAAACGTGAAGAATTGTATATAAATGAACCACTTGTTTGGTAGGGTAATTTAAAGTATAAAAATAGAAAAACATCTCCGACAATTGGGAAAAGGCGACAAAAATAAAAGAATGAACAGTATTTTACACTTCAGAACAACTTACGGAGATGTAAAACTTGATACTGTTCCAATGTTGGATGAAATATACATGCTTTATAGAAAGTCCTCGTGTGTTAAAGTTAATCATGAGAAAATTGATTTATCTCAAAAAGACAAACTGTTTTTAGATTTACCTTTTAAAGAGGAATAGGTCCAAACTGCTTAAAAGGAAAAGGCTCATAATAAAAGTCCTAAGCAAGATGGTTTGACGGTGGAATTTTACTATAAATGGTACATGTATGACGTTTTGAACGATGTTTTTCGTCGTCTTATTTCTAATTTTGAAAAGAACGGCGAGTTGTCGAAATCGATGACACTTGGTGTCGTACGTCTTGTCTATAAAAACAAAGGCGACAAAAAATAACTTAAGAACTGGAGGCCTATAAGTCTCCTTAATGTTGATCATATAATTTTGGCCAGGATAATATTAAACAGACTGAAAAATGTTTTATCCAGTATTATCTCCCTTTACCAATGTTGTGGAATTATGGGGCGGGATACAATCTAATTAAAATTCAGATCTCTCATTACACTACATAACGTAGTGTAATGAGATATCTGATATTAATTAGATTGTCAGATCTCCATCACGTAGGGTAATGAGATATCTGATATTAACTAGATTGTCAGATCTCCATCACGTAGGGTAATGAGATATCTGATTTAATTGGAACGGGCGGGATACAGCTGATAATATTTCATGTATTCGTGATGTCATTGATCTTGCAGAATATGTTAAACTAGAAGGATATTTACTAAAAAAATGATCAAGAAAAAACTTTTGATCAAGTTAGTCATGACTATCTGGTAAAGATTCTTCAGAAGTTTGGTTTCAGGGATTATTTTATTAATTGCATTAAAACTTTTTATAATGACATTCATAGCAGTGTTAAATGCAACGGATTTTTAACTCGATATTTTTTATATTAAATTCAGCAAGGAAGGGATGCCCTATATCCGCGATGTTGTATGTTTTAACAGCGAAACCTCTTGGTCTTTCAATTTAAAAAAAAAAATGATATCAATAGAATTCAGTTCCTATGTCAAATACAGAGGCTAAGGTATTCAAGCATGCTGATGACACAACACTGACTTCATTTAGTAAGAATAGCATAAATGAAGTTCTTTTCTGTTTTAAAAACATACGGAAAATCATCTGGAGCAGGAGTTAATGTTGAAAAATCATAAGTGTTGTGTATTGGTACAGGTAAATTAACAGAAACAGAAGCACAGGCGTTTCATATTAAACTTTAAAAAAAAATATACTTGTACTTGGTGTGGATTTAGGATCGGACATAAGAAAGCGCGAGAATCTCAATTTGAAAGGTAAAATTATTTTTATACAATGTATGTAAAATTTTGACCGCGCGGTCTCAAAGATATTTGACTAAAATAGGTTCAAAAATTAAAGAAGATTTACAGTTTCCCGATATTGATTTGACAATGAAAAACTTTAGAATTAAGTTCGCTTTTAGATTACTCAGAAATGATAATATGTTATGGAAGGACACAGGAAAATACTTTTCATCTTTGATAGCGAATACGAAACTTAGGGTGTAATGTTCGTGTTTTAATTTTAAATGTTCACAATTACAAGGAATTCCATGTTTTTATTGAGACATTTTGTTAGCATGGGTGGATATATTTAATTTTTTAGAATATTGGGGAAATAGTGTTAACGTATATTGTCAGCCTATATATCTTAATCCTCTTTTTCAAAGCAAGGCTAAACTCTCATATAATAATATGTTCATTCAAGCAGGTCTTGTGTATGTCAAAGATTTAGTCTCGTTCAACCAGACGCTTGATCACTTGTAATTCAAGAGTCTGGTCAAACACAGTGCATTAACAGTATCATCACCAGAGGGCAGTATTTCTACTTTCGTGTCAACGCCTTTAACATTTCAATGAATAATGAAATTAATGAAAAAAGTTACCCATACATGCATTCCTGAAGTACCCGTGTATTCACTTTAATCGAGAACAATGTAAGAAAATGTGTCAAATCTCCAGAATAATGCCATATATTTCCATTGAATAAATCATATCTAAGCACAAAGCCAACAAGGCTGACTGAAGTTTGAAAAAAGCTTACAAAGCAAGTAAGATTTTACCTGTACACCATTCAAAACACCTTCAAGTTCTCACTCAGGTAATATGGCTTGACTTGTATCAATAGCCTTGTTAGCTTTATGAATTATTGTAAAATATCGAATGAAAATACATGAAATCATTCTTTTTGAAGCATTTTCTTACATATTTCTCGTTAATAGTGAAAGCAGGTAATTTTTTAAGGAATTAAAATATTCAATGTAATTTTGGGCCACTCAAATTCTGACTTCAAAAGTTAAAAAGTGTGTTAACCTTTGAGCAATGAAAAAAAATTACCAGAATATCGGTAAGCCTCGTTATGATGTCACAAAACGAAAGCACTGTGTTTGACCAGACTCTCTATTCGGCGTAGCTTGCGCGGGTTGAACGAGACTAGTCAAAGATTATACTGACGAGGTGATCCCAAGCTTACTTCCGGTACACTCTATCATTGAAATTGTCCTCGATTATAATCCAGACATATCAACAAACGAAATATCATCACAGTACATCCAAGTTTTTAAGAGTTTCCCTGATAAGGTAATCAACACTGTTTTAAGTCACAGCTACGATAAAACGCGCGTGGAAGATCCCGTTGTAACACTACAAAGAGCAGACGGAGTGCGCGTGTCACCACGGTATACACGTGATATTTACAACGTACTGGTAATTGCTACTTTTGTCGCGCCGATAGCGGTCAGGTTTTGGGGAAATATGTTTCCATGTGAACGGGTGGGTCAAGTGTTTAGCATTGTAAATGTACCTAATTATCCTATTGAAGTCATTAAGTACAGTTTAAAATTGTGCAAAATGCTATTTTTAAGAAAGTAAACACTTACATGATTAATTTTACATTGAGTGCTGCAAGGTATTGTGTATATAAGCGGCGAAATCTTGTAATGTGTAAAGAAGGAAATGTCGATATTGTGAAGTTTTTTACATTCACCTTCAAACGGTTTTTAAAGTATATTTTCACATATTATACAACAAAGACAAAGATGGGCTTTCTTTTCCAAATATTTCACTAAGAACGATGAAGTTATTTTGATGAGAGATGGTGATGTTCAAATTGATTTTATATTGTGTTAATTGTTCTTACATAACTTAAAACAAATACGTCACGCGATAAATCTATACTTTTAACGCATGTACAATATGTGATTAGTTGTTATTGATTGAAAATATAGTTATATGCATTGTGACGAATCTCGGGGGTACCAAACCCTGAGGCCCTATGGCTGGACCAATAAATGCTTGATACATTCTCAAGAAAACAAGAAGCGTCCGACCAGGAACCTTAAGATCAAGGGTTCGATCAACATTGGAAGCACACTTTTTACTTTCCTGTTACCAATGATGTACGTGGTCCTCCCTGTGGTGACATGGAGTTAGAACCTGGTTGGTTGTGTTCCAGGGCGAACATCATTCAAAAGGGGGGAGAAGTGTGGCAGGTTATAATTATACATAGGATTAAGGTCGCCTTCTAGCTTCGAGTTAGAGGGAAATTCCCTTTAACTCAGTGGTAGAGCGTCCTGCTAGAAACCTGGAGATCGAGGGTTCGATCCCCGATGGATGCACACTATTATCTTTCCTGTTACAACTGTATAGGTTATCCTTGATCTATAGTTGTGTATTTCATTTCGAGACTGATTGAAAAAATTGAGATGGCCACCAGGCAGCTATCTTGTATTTTCAGAGTTCAAAGTTGTCATTGCTAATTCTCAAGACGTAAACAATGACACCACGTCATACCTAATTGTATAAAATTGGTCATCGAAATTTAAAAGATATGTGCATTTACTGTTGACAAGACTGTCGAATGAAGAGATCTTCCTATACTAGGCGCCAAGATCCTTTTGGGATCACTATGCCAAGTTCTTACAAAAGTCTTGGATATACAAATGTATCATCAACTTGTACGATTCAAGCATAGAGTTTATCCTCTGAAAGTAAACAAATATGTTACAGTAAATACCTATAATGTTCTAGGGAAAAGGTGGATGTGTTTGGAACAAAATCAGATTGAAATTATCATAAACAGATGAAGTGAATTGATGTAACAAAAACTTTGGCACCGTTTTTAGTAGAGAAAAAATATTTCAACGACCAGGTCTGAAACCTATATTTAGACATGTAGAACACTTGGCCATACGATCGATTGTATGTTTCCAGACCCCACGGCGAGGACGTGGTTCTACTTGGGGCCCAAATTTGGAATAGGAATACATATCTTTACTGTGGTTGAGTTGTCATACAGATTTTATCAATTATTCTGATTGATGTCTGGATAATAAAGCTGACAAATTTAATACAAACCATTAACATGCAGCAGCTATGTAAACGAATATTCATTAACGAACTTATGCTGTATTTACTATTTTTATTAATTTATATATAGTCATTTCAGATGTATCATTGTTTGTATCATTCCGTATGACAACTCAGGCAAAGCAGGATACATATTTGGCATTAAAGGTCTAATATATGGTTTTGATGTCACGCCTGAAGTAAAATTTCTTCTATAAACCCAAAAGAAAAAATGCTTTGTAGGCATACATAGAACATCTACAAAGAGTATTTATTTTTACATTAGCGAGAGGATCCTACAAAGATTATTTATTAGGACAATTGTGACAGAGTTCAGTACAGAACATGTTTTAACAGCAGCTGCAATGTAAGCAAACATGTGTATCAATGTAAAATAAATGCAAAACATAATGCAATCACTTATCGGTAAGCCATTACAATAGCACTGAGATCGATATTTCGGAGATATATATTCTTTGAGATGCTCCTTATCCTTATGAATATCATATTACAGATTAAAAAAATGATCGGTTACTGAACTGCAATAAAAGCATGATTAGATATAAATGAAATAGTACAAAGCATTAAATTTCCTAATACAATTTATTATAGTACACATTATCTATCTATCACACCTGTCTTTTGTAGGTATTTATTCTATAAAAATGATATGTTACTAAATTTGGAATGAAAACATTATTATATATAAATGAAATATTTACAAATTATTAAATTTTCAAAAAACCAATATACTATAAAGCACATTACAACTTAAGAAAATATTTGACTGACATCACATAACGATACAGACGTTACAAGACGAACATTTCAGATACTCTCTCTCTCAAAACAGACGTAGACGACTTTATACTTTTTACGTCACATGACAAAAGAATTAACAATGAGGTCTGGCACGTTTAATTGTACCGACTAAGTTCTGCCTTGCATTGGATATGATTCACGTGTTTGATGTTTATGTATGTGATGTTCGTTTGACATTTGTACAATGTTCATGTGTACGATGTGTGACATATCATGGTGTGGCACCAATTGTGATTGTATGAGTAGTTGAACATCTGCAAAATGAAAGGTATTAACAAACATATTTCTTTTCATCATGACTACATAATAGTAAATATTGAAAATTATTAGTTTTCATACAAAATGAACTTGTGAAAGTTAAAAATAATTATTATTGCATTTCATCATGAATATATAATAGTATATTTTGAAAAATATCAGCTTTAGATAAAAAATGTATTCGAAAGTATAACACATCATTATTTAGGATTAAATCACGAATATATTTTAGTAAATCGTTATTTACTTATGTTTACTTCTTAATTATATACTGTATGAAACAGTTTTTGAAGAAAAACCAGAACTTCAAATATTTTAGATACGGTGTATTAAATTGTATAATAAATCAAGCTGCTAATATTGGTGGGTCCCCAAGTTGCAATAAACAGCAATCCTTAGTATCCCCTTTCATGGATCCTCTACATTGGTCGCCCTTTCGTTCGAATTTTGCTTTTCCCAACTTGCAGTTTTTGCTTTCTCGTAATTTATCAATGGAGATTCGGGGTGGCAAAGTAAAGAGAAAGGAAACTTCTGAAACTTCCATGATATTGGTTTATTGCGTTTAGAGTTATTTTAGCAGTAAGTGTATATATAGTACATATCTTCGAGCTCGTTACTAATGCCTGTATGCTTGAAATGTAATATTTGAGTGTCAACTTTTTATACTGGCGACGGAACCCATACATGTTCGGGAGGTGGAATAGGCCTCCTGTATCCCACTGTGAATAGGGTGATATACGACTATTGTAGTAATAGACGAGTATTGTGCCCCCCCCTCCCCCCCTGCAGAATCGCCCCTCCCCCCTGCAGAATCGGGGCGGTTTCTGCTTTGTCTTCTATTCAAGGGACATTAAATAAACCAAAAATAGACCTGTTGTATCCCACTGCATGTTTACATTAACAGGCGACTAATTTCGGCGCAAGCTTTATTACATAACTTGAGGACTTCTATGTTTCCTATTGTTCCTGTCCTCTTTCGTTGTTTGTCTAGTTTCTCTTCCCGGTGATGTTTCCTTATTGGCACCCGTCCTTATACGACCGTGGTTGTTGCGAGGATGTTAAACCCCAATTAAAACAGTTCTACCTTTAACACGTTGGTCTCATCAAAATGATATAACTAACCATAGCAACTCTTACCTTTCACATGTACAGGGATAAAAAAAAATGAGACTTCGGTTCGTCTTGGTAAGGGTGAAAAGCCTACCATCAACTTGGGCGAACGCGTGGTGTTGACAGGTTATGAAAGGAAAAAGTTATCAGAAATTGAATTAAAAATTACCTAGAGCTCCCGAGCAGGAAACACCTGCTCTGCCATCCATGCCACAGTATTCAAGGACGTCGCTAAATCTACAGTTGTAAAGACTTGTCTCTGATCCAACACAGTTGACATGTATCTTCACGTTCATGTCTTCTCTCGGAACCTCATGGTAAGATGCATAAGATTGTGCAGTTCCGTTTCTGGAAAGCAGTAAACTTGCATTTTAAAGATATAAAACACTTGATGAACAAATCCTTGACTGTTAAAGATTGATTACAAGCATGGCTGATCTTGGTTTTGTAGCATATAAGCGTTCGTAATGTAGGTACAGTATTACCTGTCTAAACCAGATTTCACCAGGACCAAACTATTTATCCGGTTTACTCAGGTCTCCGATTTATGCAGGATCGGCATGTCATTTTTTGAAAATGCATAAATGTCGTGTTTTGCATACGATCTGTATACATGTATGTCAACATAAACAACAAAGAAATGAATTAATTGCAACGTTTAATTATTAATTGTAATAATAATTAATTATTGGCCGAGGGAGATTTCAGGACCGGAATGAACAATTTGTTTTTAGTTTTAGATGGATTACTATGCCAACTTTTGTGAAACACCGTCGGTTTTCGGAATGGACAGGGTTCGGTTTATACAGAGTTTAATTACTTTGATTATATAGGGACCACAGCCGTTTAAGACAGGGATCCGGATTAGACATGGACTATTTTAGACAGGTTATACTGTAGTATCCAAACGCAGCCATGCATATCTGATTCCGGCCTAAGAGTGTTATCACACAAATATACGCAAAGTATTCCACCTGGTCACATTACACTAACACCCAGTTGTAATTACAACTAATGCCGAACGTTGATCAGGGCAAAGCAATAATCGTTGCATTTTTAAGTTTTTTGTTTGTTTGTTTGATTTTGTTTAACGTCCTATTAACAGCTAAGGTCATTTAAGGCCGGCCTCCCATGTGTGCAAGATGCATGCGTGTAGTGTATGTGTGTGTATTTTGGGAGGCTGCAATATGTTCGTGTTTGTCTCCTTGTGATAGCGCGGAACTGATGCCGACTTTATAGTGCTACCTCACTGGGACATACTGCCGAAGACAACCAGCAGGACGCCCCACCCGGTCACATTATACTGACAACGGGCGAACCAGTCGTCCCACTATAAGAAATAAGGTATGTGTTCCGGCCTGGCCACAACTTGGGACATTGCCAACGAGGCATTAGAAACAAAACGGTTGTTAGAAATAAGAAAGAAAATATAGCGATCCCAAATGTCCTTAAAGCTGTTTATAGAAGGTTAAACATAATCAAATCAAGAAGAAATGATCTCTTCCGTCTTGATTAACCTCTACAAAGTATCTATTATCCCCATTTGCCGTAACATGAATGCATACTTTACTTGGAGGCACGTCCTTAAATGACCTTAATCAGACGTTAAATCCGATAAAACCAAAACCAAACCCCCATTGAGCATGCTAGTGAAGGATTGATGACAATGTATCTCTTTGTGTAGAGATCGTTTTAAGTACTGTTTGGCCCATAGTGTCAAACATTGTCGATTGGATGGACCGTTAAAACATCATGGGAATCTATGTTTTTAAAATAAATCAGATGTAACAACTGGCCTGTATTGGTGATGTTTTTCTTTTGGGGGGTTCGTTTCGGTTTAAGTTGTATTCACCGTTAAAGAATATCATCATAAATATGCTGCTAATGCATGTGCTTTATACCCGTATCCAAGCATTCGACAGACGATTCCAGCTTCAATATCATCCCAGTTCTTCCCACACACTATAGACCACTGTCCACCGTACATAATTTCTACAGAGCCGGAGGTGTTGGACACATCATTCATGAGTCGGACCCCTTGTTGCTCGTCACTAGCTAAAATCATGATGGAGGAAAATTTAGTCAATATCTACTAAAGTTCAAAATTGTTGTGTCCTTAGCACTGAAGTTGGCGTTAATTAAGTACTGCTTCGTCAGTATTACAGTTTTCTATTCGTTACCCGATATATGTTTTATACGAATTATGTTAACGAAAAACTACATGTTGTAAATCGATTTGATCATTTCATCAATGTTTTTCATTGAATAAGAAACTCACCCTTCAAATCATTATAACAGAGGGCAGTCGCTATACCCCAATATGATGATATCTGTCCCCATCCACCGAACGGACAGTCTGCGATATTTGTCTCTGTACCATTACACTGTATCCTTTCCATCCATTTTGGTAGTTTAGTGAAAGGAAATGTTGAATCCCCATAGGCAACTCCATTGCTGAAAAAAACAGCAAACAATTGGTTGTTTGTATGGATGTACATCTATGTAAAATCTAATTAAAACATCTTTCCCTTTATGGTTAACTATATCTTTATTACTTCTTTCATACTTCGAAACATGTGTGTGTAATTGATTGATTACCTCAGATCCCTTATGGTATTGTAAGTGGTCCCTTACAGATGGCTCATGAAATGTAACTTTCCCCAAACCTGACCCTAGCTGTTAATAAGACGTTAAACCTTATAAAATAAAACCAATTCACACATGCAGACGCATATACATAATAAATACAATCTTAACTTTAATATACCTGTATCCAAGCATTCTACATACGACCTCAGCCTCATTGTTGTAAAAGCCGTCCCAACATACACTTCCCCAAATGCTGCTGTAATGAACTTCAACATGTCCCGTTCCATTAGATGTGCCATCCACTAAACGAACTTTTACCTCGGTGTCATCTGAATGTGAATCATATTGTATCTATTACACATTTTTACAATTTTCGTTATTATCTTGACTTAACACGGAAACTTGATCTCGCCTGTATAACATTTATCGGATGTATATCGAAACTAGTCAATTTTACAGAACTTAAAAGAAATCCTAAAAGGATAAAAAAGGATCTTTATCAGATCTACAACCGATGATCTTTTAACTTCTGATTGTTATCCAGTCAAATGTTGGAGTCATAAATGGTAATCTCGTGCATTAACTTAAACCTCGTAAAATATATGTTATTTACCAATATGAAAAATATTATTGTTTAAAAGTGGAATATTTATGCAAATTGCTACACATTTGTAACTCATGCATAATAATATTTCTACCCTCTCTTTCTTTGCTACATCTTCTTTTTTTTGTCATCGCTGTCTCCTAAAATGGGAATTGCAATTAGATTTGCCCCCAGGCCAGGGCAGATCAAAGTCCCTGAAATGGAATATGTTATTTCCTCCGAAAAGGTTCAGCATTCAGGATAATCTTGTTGAGGACTCACTACAAAGTCGGAATCATATCCGCGCTATCGCAAGGTGGCAATACATCAACAGACCCTGCCTCCAGCACACACGCACACAGCAGGCTTTAATTACACACGATGAGGCATGGCATTAACTGACCTTAGCTCTTGATAGGACGTTAAGGAAAATAAACCAAACTAAATACCGGACATGCAGTTAATATAATTATATATTGTAATTTAAAGGAATTCAGTAAAACATGTTTAATCTATATCAATTTGTGTTAATTACCTTCATCGTAGCAGAAAACATAAGCATGACCAGACCTATAGTAAGCTTTACAGTTCTCCACACCCCATCCGTCGAACGGGCAATCTGCAAGGCTGGTCTCCATACCAGAACACTGTACGTTATCCATCCATATTAGATCTGGGTCCGTCTCATTGCCAAACCATTCATACCAAGCCGAATCCAATGTATAACGTCGACTAGTTACTGTTCCGTTGCTGTCAATAAATTTACTCTTGTTAGTTAGTAAGCCTATTGCTAGCCTGACAACAATAAGATGGGACTATTACAAAAATTAAGACACTAACAAAACTTTGAAAGGTAGAATGTTAACAAATGTATACATAAGTTAATAGCGAAATGATGAAATATTCTTTACAATATTAATACAATTAAAAATTGTATTGTATACACCAATTTCACGCAGATGTACAAATTTCGAATGACGAATTAGTTATATGATATAATGTTTTCATATCAGGCACATCATAATATTTGTCTCGAATCTCCCTAAAATCGGTACATTTGATCAATATGAGGGGCAGTCATAATGCTCGTCGTATGATTGAATCATGTACAGTTTATGGTTTGTATGCAATACATAATAAGCCAGGCATTTATGAATATAATTGCAATAGATGCAGGTATATGAACGTTAGTTTCATATTTTTTGTGATACCTGTCTGAATGACACTTGATCATACTGCAAATAAACGAAATATGCTGGAATCAATACCCATCATAGATGGAAAGGTCTTAAAGTGCCTTATTAAAATTGCAAATTTCACTACCCCCGGATCACCCATTCCCCTGTGGGGAGGGGGATAAACATTTCTTTAGTTTTGATAGATAAATAACACATTTGAGTATATTTTGTTTATTTTGATAGGATTTAATTCAAACTTCGTTGGAATTATCGTCATATATTTGTAGTTTGATTGTATAAAATTTAAAACTCAAACGTTCAACAATCTTTACTTCAGACCCAGATTTGCTAAGATCGAATGATTTTTTATGATGTAAGGTCCTAAGATGCTTTATCAGAATTGTGATTTTTGTAACCCCAAGATCACCTATCCCCTTGGCGCAACCGTCGACCAATCAACGTGCAATATGCAAATCGACCATGCACAGATTTTGTTCAACTTCAGACTTTGTCGTGGTTTTTGGGTTTTCTACTACATGGTTACAAACTACCCTCACCGTAGAGTATTTCAGCATGCTATCTAACGGAAACCAAAATTTGGACAAACGGATGAACGATTCCCTCACCAAAATAGTCCTCGTTTAAAATATTGACGGGTGTATAAAAACAAACAAAAAATGCCCCTTCATTTCCGTACGATTTGCACTTGACGATCTCTTTGGCATGTGTGAGTATTGCATCCTTGTAAAGTTTCCTCCGTGTCATTTTATTTGATATACGTTTATGTTTTTAATTAAGACTATATATATAGATAGGCTGAGATAAATATTACATTATTTTAGTGTCGCATACGCAGTAAAATCACAACATATATGTATAATGTACTACACCAGAAGAAAACGTAATGCCCCGCCTATATAAAACAGTAATGTGACACTTTACTGAAAACATGTACATTTTTATACCGTCAATTACAAAGTAATATATGATATATGGTGATACATACCTATACCCAAGCATTCTGCAGGCAACGTTTGCATCATTATAATTCCAATAATGGCCGCATACTCCGCCCCACTGTCCGTCATGGTACACTCCCACCCGGCCACTGTTGTTGTACAGACCGTTTTCTAGGCGGATTGCAAACGGTGAGTCTGTCGTCGTCGTCGTTATATCAGTCGGAATAGGCGTAGCTGGTAACATAAATGTGATCAAAATAGCATATCATTTCAAAACCAACACTTAACGTTTCGTCTGCGTCAATAATCATATTAGTCCCGGCCCTGAAAAATTCGTCACATGTTTGTTTCAGGTTTTAAATCATAACGAATGCAGTAGCCATGCGAAGACATTTTACTAGTATGATTGGGCCAGTTAAACAGTCAAAGCTCACTGAAATTTTAAGCTGAAAGTCGAGCAGATATCTGCATGTAACTTCTAATGTTAAGCACTTTCTTTTTTCTTGGTCAGGGGACATACATCATAAACTTTCTTCCTAAGCTAAACGCTCCGCCTCTTGACAAAAAATTGCATATGGGCAATATATTGTTTTTTTGCGTTTCGAGTTAGTTTAACAATTAATGTCAATAAAGGACGTATCTCTGTGCTCGTAACTGATGCCTGCACGCTGGAGGTGGTGCCTTCCTAAGATTTTTATAGCGATATTTCTTTAAAATATCACGTCGAAGGCCACCATTCCCTTCACACTGACAACGGAAGCCGTGTAGGTTCGGGTGAGAAATAGGCCTGCTGTATCGAACTTCATTAACTTAAGAGGCGAATAATGTTGGCCCCCTGCAGATCCTGGGGTTTGGGGGAATATTTTGTTTAACGTCATATTAACAGCTTAAGGGGTCTGGTCACAGCATCTCTTTCCGTTTCGTATCTTTTTTACCCTAGCGTAGTCATGGGGAATAGCTACGAGTTACTATGTATCCACCAGGTAGCGCTACAATATAGCGCCAACTTGGCATCAGTCCTTTCTAGACGCGGCACCCGACGGTATCACGATTTGTCGATGGAAGACCAAGTTTTAGCTTAATTCGACGCTATCAAGGCCAGTCTGGACGACATCGTGTCAAGGGCAAATTCCTTAGAACAGACCAATATAGAGATGAACATTTGCATTCATGTAATTTGTCACAGCCGTACAGATATATACGTGCAGATACTGCCCATCAGATATCTACGTGGAGATACTTACAAGGACGCATTGGGTGGCCAACTACATGACCAGGAGTTCAGAACAAAGCCGTTCGGTCTACAATAGGTACTCCCAATGATATACAGACAAAACAGACGTCACAGGACAAAACAATTCATAATGAGGTCAGGCACGTGTAATTGTACCGACTAAGTTCTGCCTTGCATTGAATATGATTCACGTGTTTGATGTTTATGTATGTGATGTTCGTTTGACATTTGTACAATGTTCATGTGTACGATGTGTTACACATCATGATGTGGCACCAATTGTGATTGTATGACTAGTTGAACATCTGCAAAATGAAAGGTATTAATAAACATATTTCTTTTCATCATGACTATATAATAGTAAATATTGAAAATTATTAGCTTTTCATACAAAATGAATTTGTGTAAGTTAAAAATAATTATTATTGCATTTCATCATGAATATATAATAGTATATTTTGAAAAATATCAGCTTTAGATAAAAAAAAATGTATTCGAAAGTATAAAACATCATTATTTAAATCATGAATATATTTTAGTAAATCGTTATTTACTTATGTTTACTTCTTAATTAGATACTGTTCGAAACAGTTTTTGAAGAAAAACCAGAACTTCAAATATTTTAGATACAGTGTATGTAATTGTATAATAAATCAAGCTGCTAATATTGGTGGGTCCCCAAGTTGCAATAAACAGCAATCCTTAGTATCCCCTTTCATTGATCCTCTACATTAGTCGCCCTTTCGTTCGAATTTTGCTTTTCCGAACTTTCAGTTTTTGCTTTCTCGTAATTTATCAATGGAGATTCGGGGTGGCAAAGTAAAGAGAAAGCAAACTTCTGAACGCACAAAACAATATCCATGATATTGGTTTATTTCGTTTAGAGTTATTTAAGCCGTAAGCTTATATATAGTACATATCTTCGAGCCCGTTACTAATGCCTGTATGCTGGAACTGTAATATTTGAGTGTCAACTTTTTATACTGACGACGGAACCCATACATGTTCGGGAGGGGGAATAGGCCTCCTGTACCGTATCCCACTGTAAATAGGATGATATACGACTATTGTAGTAATAGACGAGTATTGTGCCCCCTCCCCCTGCAGAATCGCCCCCCCC